>NW_024080649.1:2221461-2349168 GCF_003009895.1 Hyaena hyaena | reverse complement strand
GAGAGAGAGAGAGAGAGACAGCATGAGCAGGGGAGGGTCAGAGAGAGAGGGAGTCACAGACCGAAACAGGCTCCAGGCTCCGAGCCCGCAGTCAGCACAGAGACCGACGCGGGGCTCGAACCCACGAACCGCGAGATCATGACCTAAGCAAAAGTCGCACGCTTAACCGACTAAGCCACCCAGGTGCCCCAGGAGACTCTTAAATATAGAGAATAAACAGGGTTGCTGGAGGGGTTGCGGGAGGGGGATGGGCTACATGGGTAAGGGGCATTAAGGAATCTACTCCTGAAATCATTGTTGCACTATATGCTAACTAACTTGTATATAAAATTAAAAATTAATTAATCAATTAAAGGTTCCTATCACCCCCTAAAAAAGAAAACAAAAAGATAGCATCTGTAGTATTCCATCTCCTTAAGTGGGATATTTAGGAGTGATTTTTTTTTTTTTCCAACTACCAGACACTTCTCCCTATCTTTCACCAATTACTGCTTCAGGGCAAATTCCTAGGAAATTTGCTGAGTCAAAGCATGTGCAGGTGTTTAAAGCTTTTGGCACATAATTGTCAGACTGCCCTTCAGAAAGGTTGAGAACTAGTTTCACTTCTGAGCTGGAAAAAGAAGCTTCCATTCTCTCCAGCATCTTGCCTCCTAGTATTTAGAAACATCATTTCCAATTTACCTAGAAGTGCTATTTGCTGTCTTACTCTGATTTGCAGTCCAAGCTCTTCCTAATGGTACTCAGCTTCAGCACCTGCTCAACACCATCATCCCTGTGGGTGGCCCTGGGCTGGTAATGAACCTCCCTGAACCCGGAAGTCTCAGTTGTAGTCCCCGAGTAAAACCCAGATTTCTAAGATGAGATGACCTACGTAAAAACCCAACTCAGGCCCCAATTCTTATTATTTGAAACATAAGATTTTAGAAACGGGGATGCCATTTTGGAAGAGCCATGTAGGTATCTGTGGTGCAGAGGGGGAAATTGAGGCTGAGGAAGAGGAAGTCTTCCCAATAAGAAAAAGTCAGAAACATCTGCTAGAAAAATGGGTGAAAAACATTAATAGACAATTTAGAGAGTTAACCTAAATGGATGCTAGTATACAAAGAGATGTTCCCACTCTTTAGCTGTTAGGGAAATCCAAGCCAAGACAAGGAGGAGATATAAATTCAGACTGGCAAACATCAGGAAGTTGAAAAACACCAAGTGTCAGGAGGATGTGGAGAAATGGGGCTCTCGTGCACCATGGCTGAGTGTAGACTAATGCCCCAAAGCCCAGCAATTCCACGCCTGGCCAAATGTCCTGGGGATCTTCCCACGCAACCAAGGACGTTCACTGCAGCTCTTCTGGTAGCCGGGAGTAGGAGATAAACAAATGCCCCTCACTGGGAGAAGATATGTAAAGTACAGGATATTTGGGAATTACAGAATTATTGTGCAACAGTTCAAAACAATGAAACAGACTAGCGGTCAACATGCAAAGGCCTCTGGGCCAAATTTGACTTGTCACCTGTGTTTGTGCAGCTCGGCTCATGAGCTGAGAATGATGATTACAATTCTTAACGGTGGGGAAAGAAATCAAAACAATCTTTTGTGACACATAAAAATTGTATGAAATTCAAATTTCAGCATCTATGAGGTTTTATTAGAACACAACCATGCTCATCCATTTCTATACTGTCTGTGGCTGCTTCTGTACCGCATCGGCAGGCTTGAGTTGCTGCAACAGAGACCATATGGCCTGCAAGGCCTAGAATAATTACATGTAGCTCTTGACAGTAAAACTTTACTGACTCCTAAACTAGACAAACACAAAGAAACCTGAGTGAATCCACAAATGATATAGCTATTTAAAAAGTAAGTATCAGGGGCGCCCGGGTGGCTTAGTCGGTTAAGCGTCCGACTTTCGCTCAGGTCATGATCTCGCGGTTCGTGGGTTCGAGCCCCGCGTCGGGCTCTGTGCTGACTGCCAGCTCAGAGCCTGGAGCCTGTTTCAGAGTCTGTGACTCCCTCTCTCTCTGACCCTCCCCTGCTCATGCTGTCTCTCTCTCTCCTAGAAATAAATAAATAAAACATTTAAAAAAAAAAAAAAAAAGTAAGTATCAGACCACCTGGCTAGCTCAGTTGGTAGAGCCTGTGACTCTTGATCTCAGGGTGGTGAGCTCAAGACCCACGTTGGGTGGAGAGCTTGCTTAAAAAAATAAAAAATGAAAGAGAACAACAAAGACAATCAAGTAATTATCAGTTTATCTGTTCCTGTGTAACAAATTACCCCAAATCCTAATGACCTCAAACAAGATAAACATTTATTATCCTACATAGTTCCTCTGGGTCAGGAATTTGGGAATGGCTTGCCTGAGTGGTTTTGGCTTGGGAACTATCGTGAGGATACAGTTAGGTTGTTGCGGGGGCTGAGGTCATCTGAAGGTTCGACTAGGGTACAAGCATCACTGAAGACAGTTCACTTACATGGCTGGCAAATTGGTGCTAACTGTTGGCAGGAGGCCTCAGTTTCTCAGACCTCTCCATAGGTCTGCTTGAGTGTGCAGACCTTGAGGGTCTGACACAATGTGGCAGCTGGCTTCCCTTAAGGTTGGTGATCTAAGAGACAGCAGGGAAGATGTTGCAATGTCTTTTATTACCCACTCTTGGAACTCACACACTGTTAGTCTCACAGTATTCTATTTCTTGAGCAGGGTCAGCTCTGTTCAATGCAAGAAAGGACTGCTCAAAGATGTAAATACCAGAAGATTCACTGGGAACCATCTTGGAGGCTGGCTACCACAATAAGAAATAGAAGGTGATCTATAGCCGGCTACTTTTTAAATTAAAAAATTAAATTCATGGGGTGCCCGGGTGGCTCAGTCGGTTGGGCATCCGACTTTAACTCAGGTCATGATCTCACAGTCTGTGAGTTCGAGCCCCACATCAGGCTCTGTTCTGGCAGCTCGGAACCTGGAGCTTGCTTTGGATTCTATGTCTCCATCTCTCTCTGCCCCTCCCCTGCTCACTCTCTGTCTCTCTCAAAAATAAATAACATTAAAAAACTTTTTAAAAAAATTAATGTTTGCATGAAACAACACTATATATCTGACAAAGCTACATACAAATTAAAAGATATTTATAAGGGGTGCCTGGGTGGCTCAGTTGGTTGAGCATCTAACTCTTGGTTTCGGCTCAGGTCATGATGTCACAGTTTGTGAGATTGAGCCCCACATAGGGCTCTGTGCTGACAGCACAGAGTCTGCTTGGGATTCTCTCTCTCCTGTGCTCTCTGCCCCTCCCTCACTCACCTGTGCTCATGCATGCCCACTCTCTCTCTAAAAATAAATAATTAAAATATTTAAAATATATTACATATCTCATAAACCGTGAGATCATGACCTGAGCCGAAGTTGGACTCTTAACCAACTGAGCCACCAAGGTACCCCAAAAATATTTTTTAAAAGGTATTTATTAAACAGAGTGGAGGAAGAGGGTAATGAAAATGGAGGATAGGGACTAAAAAAAATGAGTGAGTCAATTAATGAAACCAGAAAGAAGTCCTGAACAATTAATCCAACTCTCTTTACTCAAGTTCCCCCCACCCCTGCAAAAAGAGGGAGAGAGATTGAGAAAACAGATTTCTTGTTCAAGATCACAAGAACCCAGCCTCCCTAAAGAAGTCTGTCTCTCTCTGCCACACCCTCATTCAATTCAGGGTTGACCTGCAGAGTCTTCAGAGAGCTTCGGTTCCTGGCTAAGTAGGGAAGCTTTTTGCCTATGGGAAGGGGTGTGGAGACCAGCAGAAAGAGCCTGGGAAGAAAAGGCTTAGTGATTACCCAAATAGTGGTGCTGGTGGATTGCTCACCCTTCCTGCCAGGGTTCTGCCTTCCCTGCAGACAAAGAACTCTCACAGCCCAGAGCCCTGTGAACACCCCCAGGTCCAGCCAGTCAGTGGTGGGAGAACTGAAACTCTCATTTCTTTAAACATATATCCTGGGGCTCTAGGCCTTGTGACTTCTTTTATTTATTTCTTTTAATCTTCATAAGCTTGCCAGGTAAGAACTGTTATTTCAAGATGCCTAGGGAAGTGAGTTGAATAGATTGTTTCTGTTTTACCTCCCTGTGAAGTCACTCACTCATCAATTCAGCAAATCCTTATTGAGCACCTACTATGTGCCGGTCCTGGAGATACAGCTATAGATAAAGCAGGCAAAGCCCTTGTCCTCATGAAGGGTGGGGATAATAGGAAGAGACATTAGACAATAAACAAATAAATTTAAAAAGTAAAGTAAAAGTAAAGAAAAAATAAAGTAAAAAGAAGTGAAGGAAAGGAAAGTTTTGTGTTATCAGGGAAGACTTGTATTTGAACTGAGATCTGAAGGTGAGAAAGAGTTGGCTCACTGGAATGAAGAGGAATTTTACAGCAGGTGTAAAGCCCTGAGATGGGATTCAATTTGCTGGGTTTGTGGAGACTAGGGAGGCCGGAGGGTCCAGATCAGACAAGCCCTCATAGCCCTTTGTCAAATGAGTTTGGAATTTATTCTGAGCATCAGATGGAACTCACTCCGCCATCACTAGTTATATGACCTCAGACAAGTTACTTCACTCCTCTAAGCCTCAGCTTACCTTTCTATAAAGCAGAGTTAATAATTATTTCATTGTAGTAAGGCAGCCTCTAAAGTGCCCCCCAACAATTGTGCTTCCTGGTATTCACACCCTGTGAATGTGGGCTGACTCACTTCTGACCAGTACAATATGGCAGAAGTGATGGCGTAATCATTTTCTCTTCCTGCTGGAAAAAATCACCACAAACTTAGTGGCTTAAAACAGCACAAATCTACTACCTTGCAATTCTTGGAGGTTAGACATCTACATGGGTCTTCCTGGGCTAATATCAAGTTGTCAGAAGTTCCCAGGGAGAATCCAATTCCTTGTCTTTTCCAGCTTGTAGAAGATGCCTGAATTCTTCAGCTCATGGCCCCTTTCTCAATTTTCACAAGGCAATCACTCCAGCCTCCACTCCCATTGTCACCTCTCCTTTTTTGTCACCAACTGTCCTGACTCCCTCTTTCCCTTATAAGGACCCTGTCATTACACTGGGCCCATGTGGCCAATGGAGGATAATCTCCCCCACTTGAGCTAAATCCTTAACTTTATCTGTTCAATCCCCTTGGCATGAGAGGTAACAAATTCATAGGTTCTAGGATTGGGACTTGGACATCTTTGGGGACCATAATTTTGTCTGCCATAGATGGTAGGTCACTTTTGTGATTAGGTAATAAAAGACCGTGTCTTTTGTCTTAAATTTTTTTGTCCCCTCTCTCCTTTCTCTTTTTCTTTCTTTCTCCTCCCTTCCTCATTTCCACTCTCTCTCCCTTCCTCCTTTCTTTCTTTGTGCTCTCTCATCACTTTAGGGGAAGCCAGCTACCATGACATGAGGCAGCCTTATGGAGAGGTCCATGTGGCTAAGAATGGAAATTCCTAGCCAATAGCCAGTGAGGAAAGAGGTTTGCCAACAACCATGTTTGTGAGCTTGGAAGTGGGTTCTATTGCGATTGCTATAGCTCTGGCCAACACCTGACTGCAGTCTCACGGTGACCTTGAGCTTGAACCTCCCAGCTAAGTAGATCCTAGATTCATGAACCTCAGAAACTATGTGAAACAGTCTTGATCTCTGGGTCGTGAGTTCAAGCCCCACATTGAACTCCTTACTGGGCATAGAGCCTACTTTAAAAAATACATACAGGGGCCCCTGGGTGGCTCAGTCACTTAAGCGTCTGACTTCGGCTCAGGTCATGATCTCACAGTTCACGAGTTCAAGCCACATGTCGGGCTCTATGCTGACACCTCAGAGCCTGGAGCCTCTTTGGATTCTGTGTTTCCCTCTCTCTCTGACCTTCCCCCGCTCACACTCTGACTCTCCCTTTCTCAAAAATAAATAAACATTAAAAAGTGTATTAAAAAATATAAATTAAAAAAATACATACATAAACACATACATACATAAACTAAAGGGCCTAGGTGGCTCAGTCAGTTAGATATCTCTTTTTTTTTAATTTTTAATGTTTATTTAATTTTGAGAGAGAGAGACAGAGCATGAGCAGGGATGGGCAGAGAGAGAGGTAGACACAGTATATGAAGCAGGCACCAACCTCTGAGCTATCAGCACAGAGCCTGACATGGGGCTGTAACTCACGAGCCACAAGATCATAACCTGAACCAAAGTGAGATGTTTAACTGACTGAGCCATTCAGGTGCCCCTAAGTGTTTGCTCTTGATCTTAGCTCAGGTCTTGATCTCAGGGTCATGAGTTCCAGACCTGCACTGGGCTTCTACAGGAAGGAAGGAAGGAAGGAAGGAAGGAAGGAAGGAAGGAAGGAAGGAAGGAAGGAAGGGAGGGAGGGAGGGAGGGAGGGAGGGAGGAGGGAGGAGGGAAGGAGGGAAGGAGGGAAGGAGGGAGGGAGGGAGGAGCAAGCAAGGAACCATGTGAAACAACATTTGTGGTTTAAGCTGCTAAATTTTGGTGTGATTTGTAATGCAGTAAAAGATAACAAATATATTCATTCATTGACTCGGCATATATGTATTAAGTGCTATACTATGTGCCAAGTTGTTTGAGGTGCTGGGAATATAACAGTGAATAAAGGAGAGAAAAATCCCTGCTCTTATGGAGTTTACATACTATCAAGGGGAGACAGACAGCAAACATAGTCAGTAAATTATGTGATCTGTCAGAAGGTGACAATTGTTAAGAGGCAAAAGTAGAGCAGGGTAAGGGAGATAGGCTAGTCAGAGAAGGCTTTGCTGGAAAGGTGCTCTTTGAGCAAAGACTTGAAGAAGGTGAGGGAGGAAACCATGCTTTTCATGGGGAAGAGTATTCTAGGTGGAGGGAATAGCAGGTGCAAAGGTCTTGTGGCAGGACAATACCAAACTCTTTTAAAAAGGCAGTATGGAGACCAGTATGATTGAAATGAAGTGTAAAAAAGGGCAGAGTGGTGGTAGATGATTAGATAAATGAGGTGGGGATTAAAGTAGATAATGTTTGTTAAGTTTTTTGAACCTAGTAGTTGCTCAATAAATTAAAGCCTTTGTTTTCTTTAAGAAGCTACATTTTGGAGCACCTGGGTGGCTCAGCTGGTTAAGTATTTGACCTCAGATCAGGTCATGATCTCACAGTTCATGGGTTCAAGCCTCTCGTCGGGGTCTGTGCTGACAGCTCAGAGCCTGGAGCCTGCTTCAGATTCTGTCTCCCTCTCTTTGCTCCTCCCCCACTCACACTCTGTCTCTCAAAAATTAACATATATTTTAAAAAATTTTAAAAAAGAAGCTACATTTTATTTTGTAAAGTAATCTCACAAGATTATTTTGTAAAGTAAGCTCACAAGTAAGCTCACACTCACAACCCTGATATCAAGAGTCACATGCTCCATTGACTGAGCCAGCCAAGTGCCCTGCTACACTTTATTTTTTTTTAATTTGTGAAATAATCTCAAGGGAACACAAAAAAGGAAAGGTAATAACATAATGAGCACCCATTTAACCACAACCTACTCTAATAAATAAAACTCAACAGCTATGACTGAAGCCTCCAATGTACCTTCCCATAGCCCAATCCTCTACCTCAAACATCACTCACTGAATATAGCATTATCATTCACATACATGGCTTTATATTTTTACTATATACATGTATCCATAAACAATCTCCAGCACTGTTTTTCAGGAAATAAATACATAAATCTGATAAGGGATGAATATCCAGAATATATAGAGAACTCCTAAAACTCAACAACAACAAAAAACCAAACAGCCTAAAAATGAGCAAAGGACTTGAATCGGTATTTATTTCTCTGAAGAAGATAAGTGAATGGCCAATAAACACATGAAAAGATGTTCAACATCTTTAGGGAAATACAAATCAAAACTAAAAAGATACCACTTCACACCCATTAAGACAGCTATTATTAAAGAACAGAAAATAGGGGTGCCTGGGTGGCTCAGTTGGTTAAGCTTCTGCCATTGGCTCAGTTCATAATTTCATGGTTCATGACTTTGAGCCCCTTCAGCTCAGGTCATGATCTCATGATTCATGAGTTGGAGCCTCACAGTCTGTCCCTCTTTCTCTGCCCCTCCCCCACTTTTGTACTCATGCTCTCTTTTGCACTCTCTCCTTAAAAATAAATAAACTTTAAAAAAAAACAGAAAACAAGACGTATTGATGAGGATATGGAGAATTTGGAACTCTTGTGTACCATTGGTGGGAATGTAAAATGGTATATAGTCTCTGTGAAAAACAGCATAGAGTTTCCTCAAAAAAAATTAAAAAAGAGGGGCTCCTGGGTGGCTCAGTTGGTTAAGTGTCGAATTCTTGACTTTGGCTCAGGTCATGGCCTCACAGTTTAGGATTTAAGCCCCTCTGAACTCTGTACTGACAGCACAGAGCCTGTTTGGGATTCTATCTCACTCTCTCTCTTGCCCCTCCCCTATTTGCTCTCTATCTCTTTCTCAAAATAAATAAAAATAAATAAACTTTAAAAAAATTAAAAAGGAGAATCGTCATATGACACAGGAATTTTACTTTTGGGTGTATACCCAAAAGAAATGAAAATAGAGTCTCAAAGAGGTATTTGTACACTTATGTTCATAACAGCATATTTACAATAGCTAAAACATGGAAGCAATCCAAGTGTTCACTGACCAATGACTGGATTAACGAAATGCGGTATATATAGCCCATGGATCATTATTTGGCCTTAAAAATGAAGGAGATTCTGGGGCGCCTGAGTGGCTCAGTTGGTTAAGCTCAGGTCATGATCTCATAGTCTGTGGGTTTGAGCCCCACATCAGGCTCTGTGCTGCAGGCTCAGAGCCTGGAGCCTGTTTCAAATTCTGTCTCCCTCTCTCTCTGCCCCTCCCCAACTTGCTCTCTGCTTCTGTCTCTCAAAAATAATAAATAAACATTAAAAAAAAAATGGTGATTCTGCAATATGCTACAACATGGATGAACCTTGAGAGCATTGTGCTACGTGAAATAAGCCAGTCACAGAAAGACAAACACTGAATAATTCCACTTATATGAGGTATAATTATATTACAAATATTATAAAATTATAAAGAAAGTATAAAGGTAATTGCCAGGAGCTGGAGAGAGGGGAGAACAGTGAGTTGTTCTTTAATAGGTATTGAGTTTCAGATTTACAAGATGAAAAGATTTATGGGGATGGATGGTTGGTAATGGGTTGAGTGGTGGGGATGGCTACATGACAGTGGGGATGTATTTAATACCATTGACCTACATGCTTAAAAACTGTTAAGATGGCTAATTTTATGTTATGTGTATTTTAACAAAATAAAAAAGAGAGAAAAGCAAACCCAGGATATCATATATATTATATTCTCTCTCTCTATAAGGATATCATTGGTATATAAATTGTATCACTGTATAATTTATTTTTTCCTCTCAACATGTTATTCCTGAGATTTATCCAGCACGATAAATCTTTTTTGCTGTTATATAATATTCAATTGCATGAATATATTATAATTTAACATATTAAAATGTTTCAAAATGAGCAAAATGTTTTGAAATAACCATGCCATTATCACACACAAAAGAATTCTCAGTAATTTTTAAATATTATCTGTACCCAGTCCACATTAAAATTTCCCCCAATTGTCTCAAAGATGTCTTTCTACAATTAGTTTGTTCAAATCAGGATTCAAACAAGATGTATCCAATATATGTGGCCATATCATATGTCTCTTCAATCTTTTATTCTAAAATGGCCTTTTTCTCTCCTCCCCACTCATACCATCACATAGATGGTTACAGAAACTGGGACACTTGTTTCACATCCTGGATTTAGCTAGTTCTTTGTTTTTGTTTTTTAAAGTTTATTTATTTATTTTGAGAGAGGGAGAGAGAGCACACAAGTGAGGGAAGGACGGGGCGGGGGGGGGGCGGTGAGGGAAAGAATTCTAAGCAGGCTCCACACTGACAGCACAGAGCCCAACACGGGTTTGATCCCACAAACTGAGATCATGACCTGAGCTGAAATCCAGAGTTGTATGCTTAACCTACTGATCTACCCAGGCACGCCCCCCCCCCTTTTTTTTTTCAATGTTTATTTTGAAAGAGAAAGACAGCACAAATGAGGGAGGAGCAGAGAGAGAGGGAGAGAGAGAATCCCAAGCAGGCTCTGCAGAGCCTGACTCGGGCTCATACTCATGAACTGAGATCACAACCAGAGCCTAACAAGAGGTGACCTGAAACTAAATCAAGAGTCAGATACTTATCCGACTGAGCTACCCAGGCATCCTAGCTGGTTGCTTCTGATAGTGTCTTGATCACTCAGTTTTGTTGGGGAGATAAAGGGAAGTACAGGAAACTCACAAGTAGCCCAGTGGCCAAACCTAGTGTCACCAATATATATGCCAGAAGTCTGCAAGACATACTTACTTCCTGATAATGATGTAATGGGAAATAGATAACAAGGGCCATATAGTATTTTACCAAAAGTGATGTAACTTGGGGTGCCTGGGGGGGCTCAGTTGGGGAAGTGTCTGACTCTTGGTTTCTGCTCAGGTCATGATCTCGGGATTAGTGGGTTAGACACCTGCATCAGGCTCTGCGCTGCCACTGCTGGTACGGGGCCTGCTTGGGATTTTCTTTCTTGTCGCTCTCTCTGCCCCTCTCCTGATTGAATTCTTTCTCTCTCAAAGTAAATAAATAAACTTAAAAAAAAATAAGTGTACTTGAATCTAACCATGAAAAATAAATAGGACAAATTCAGATTGTGGAATCTTTTACAACTTGTTTGGACTCTTCAAAAATGTCGCAAAAGAAAAAATAGGATGAACATTGATCAGATCTTGATCACAAACAAAACAAAACTCCAGCTATACAGGATGTAACCGGACTAATTGGGAAATTTAAATGTAGAAATATATATATATTTTTTAAATTATTTTTAAAAAATATATCAATGTGGAGTTTCTTAGATATGATAAGGGCATTGCGGCTGTGTGGGAGAATGTCCTTGTTCTTAGGAAATACAGGCTTAAGTATTTAGGGGTGAAGTGTCCAAATGTCTGCAAGTAACTGTCAAATGATTTAGCCAAAAATAAAATATATGTGTGTATATAATCTGGTAAGGTGTATTGACAATTGATGAATACAGATGAAAGGTATAAGGATATTTATTCATTGCAGTTTTTAAAACATTTCTATTGGTTTGAAATTTTTTAAAAGAACAAGTTGTGGGGAAAAAACCTCCTTTGCTCTCAGAGCTGCTTGGCGCCCCTTGCATTATCACAACAGGGGCGCCGCCTTGGATTTGCGGGTCTTCGCCATAGCTGACATTGACGCCAAGCTTCCATATTGCCGAGCGCTTCACACCCGCCCCCCCCCAACCCACTCCCTTTGCAGGAGCCACGGTTAGAAGCCCCAAGAGCCCATATCTTCTCACTTGGACGCTGCTAAATTCCAAACAGTGGAGGAGGAAGAAAATGAGAGAAAGCCTTGCCGGTTCCCTGGCACCCTCTGCGGTCCGGCACCGCCCCCTGGTGGTCGCCCTTATGCACGCGGCGTAGGGGCTGGAAGGTGGGCACTTGGGGGGGAACCCCCCCACAGGCCAGCACCCCACAATCCCAGTCTCTTCACCCTGGGACCGCACATTTTAAACACCAGCTACGAGCCCAGCATGGCGCAAAGTACTTAACAGATGTTATCTCACTTAATCCTCCTATCATGGGCCCATTTTAAAGACAAAGTGAGGCGTTGAGAGGGGAGGTAAAGTGCACGAAGACTTCAAGGCTAATGTCACATATTTTCTTTCTTTCTTTTTTTAAATTTATTTTTGAGAGAGCGCGAGTGAGCGAGGGGCAGAGAAAGGGAGAGAGAGAGAATCCCAAAAGGGGCAGAGAAAGAGAGGGTGAGAGAGAGGGAGGGAGTGCAGAGCGCAAAGCAGGACTTGAGATCAAGACCTGAGCCAAGTCAGATGCTTAACCGACTGCGCCAGCCTGGTGCCCCTTGTGTCACATTTTCTAACTCAGGTCCAATGCCCATTACATTATGTGCCCATTAGAGCCCAGATGATTCCAATGTTGGTGATGTGATGATAATTACCACAAAATAGCACAATAATCTACAGTGCTAAGCCATGCACTGTGGGACATTAACACATTTAGTCCACAACAGCCCCGGGGGGTAGGTTCTATTAATATTCCCATTTTACAGTTGAGGAAATTGAGGTACAGAGAGTATTAAGAAATTTGTCCCAGGGCACCTGGGTGGCTCAGTCAGTTGTGTATCCAACTCTTGATTTGGGCTCAAGTCATGATCTCACAGTTTGTGAGATGGAGCCTCACGTCAGGCTCTATGCTGACAGCAGGGAGCCTGCTTGGAATTCTCTCTACCTCCCTCTCTCTCTCAAAATAAATACACTTTGTAACTTAAAAAAAGAAAGAAAGAAAATTCATCCCAGGTTACTCAGAGAGAAAACACTACTGACTGGGAAGGCATCAGGAGGCTTGGAATTGTCCATTAGTTCTGTTCATAAATCTTTATTGCACACTGACCAGGTCCAGGACCCTGAGCTAAGACCTGAGTGCAGCACAGAGGAGGACAAAACAATACTATTACAATGAAACATGAAAAAATTGCAAAGAGCAAATCTATTTACAAGTAATATATTACTGAAAATGAGATCCTCAATGAGAAAAAAGGTTTAAAATCAGCTAGAAATAAAAGTAAACAAACAACTGACCACTTCTGAGGTAAGAAGAGGGCAGTTTAATAAATATAAACACTGGCACTGCAACATGCCCCCAGGGTGAACCCACTAGCAAGTCCTAATTTGAGGCTTGGCTGAACATTTGCTTTGAAGAAAAGTTAAAGAAGGTGCTGCCGTTTTCCTGAGAAATATGGAAAAGGAGTAGCATTTTATTTTTTATTAATTAAAAAAATTGATGTCTTTATTTAGAGAGAGAAAGAGACAGTGTGAGTGGGGGAGGGTCAGAGAGAGAGGGAGACACAGAATCTGAAACAGGCTCCAGGCTCTTAGCTGTCAGCAGAGCCTGATGCGGGGCTTGAACCCACAGATTGTGAGATCATGACCTGAGCCGAAGTCAAATACTTAACAAACTGAGCCACCCAGGTGCCCCACGAGTAGCATTTTAGACATGAATTAAGATTCTTGGCCTTAATAAACAGAATCTAGCGATTCAATTCTGACTTTCAGAAAATGCCATTAGACCACCACCTACAACCAACTTCTGCTTCAAGCCTGGGGCCTCAAGAATCCCCTCCCTGATTCTAGGAACGTCCACTGTCGTCTTGCCCAGACGCCTACCCTCTCCCTCCCTCAGGTGCCTCCCAAGCCAGCTGCTGAGCAGGTCTTCTTAGGAAGGTTCCAGACTTGAACCGCTGGTTCATTGCTAGAGTTACACCCCTTCCTTACCTGGGTGAGACCCCAGGCCAAAGGGACTGTCACAGGAGGCCGGGTTGAGAGCCCACCACGGGCTGCCACTGGGACCGGAGCAGTCTCAGGACCAGCCCCGCACCGCCCCTCCCTGCCCACACGTTTTTCTTTCTTGTCAGCTTATGCAGTCAAACAAGATACTTGTAGATAACTTGAAGAAAAAAAAAAAAGAACACAAGATTTCACCATTTTCATTAAAAAAAAACTTTATTAAGGTATAATGGGCATACTTTAGCTGTACATAAGGTTTACAACATGTTGAGTTTGAGTGCCATTTTCTTTTTATTGAAGTATAATTAACATACAATGTTTTATTAGTTTCAGGTGTGCAGCATATTGATTCAGTGCTCACCAGGATTAGCTAGTCAGCATGCAACATTATTATATTACTGGATATATTCCTTATGCTGTACTTTTCATTTTCTGACTTATTTTATTACTGGAAGTTTGTACCTCTTAATCCTCTTTATCTATTTTGCCCATTCCACCCCTCACCCACCTCCCCTCTGGCAACCACAAATTTGTTCTCTGTACTTAGAAGCATGGAGTATCATTTTCATTCTTGCCATTCTTGTTACTATTTTGGTCTATATCATCCATGAAATGTTTGGACATATTTGAGGAAGAGATACGGCTGGAAAAATTGGCTAAGAGTTTGAATAAACTGGAGAAGAGTGTTTGAAAAACAAAACAAATAGACCTTCCCCTAAAAGTGGCTGTAGCTTTGATAACCTCGATTAGCAAGGCTCAAAGTGTGGTCCCTGGACCAGCAGAGCCAGCATCATCTGCGAACTTTTTAGATCTGCAAATGCTCTGGAAGAGATCTGCTGAATAAGAAAACAGCAAGCTGGAGCCCAGAAATCTGTTTCCACTGGTGCTCCCAGAGATTCTGATGCATGCTCAGATTTGAAAACCACTACACAATGACCAAATCTGTGAATTCAGTGATATTTAATTTTTTTTTAAAGTGTTTTTTTTTTTTTAATGTTTTATTTATTTCTAGGAGAGAGAGAGGCAGCGTGAACAGGGGAGGGTCAGAGAGAGAGGGAGTCACAGACTGAAACAGGCTCCAGGCTCTGAGCTGGCAGTCAGCACAGAGCCCGACATGGGGCTCGAACCCATGAACCGCGAGATCATGACCTAAGCGAAAGTCGGACGCTTAACGGACTAAGCCACCCAGGCGCCCCATCAGTGATATTTAAAAAGCGAATTTCTGGGGCACCTGAGTGGCTCAGTCAGTTGAGTGTCTGACTTTGGCTCAGGTCATGATCTTGCAGTTAGAGAGTTTGAGCCCCACATCGGGCTCTGTGCTGACAGCTCAGAGCCTGGAGCCTGCTTCAGATTCTGTGTCTCCCTCTCTCTCTGCCCCACCCTGCTCATAAAAAATATATATATATATATATGAATTTCCATTTTCCTAGCCATGACAACATCAACTTCTATTTGAGACATTTTGGAAAGAGGAGCCTGGAAAATGCCTGGTGTGGGGACAGATTTTTCACACCCAGCATTTCTCCTTGAGGTAATAGGTAGTATGAATCAGAGGCACCCAGATGGGTTGGGCAATGTCAAGGGTGTGGTTCCTTAATCCCCTTCCCCCCTAAAAGTGTTTGTATGATGAAACTGGAAAATAAAATGAAAGTGGAAAAGGACCGAAAAGGTCCTTCCTGAGTCTGGCTAAAGGTAGGAGTGGATGGGCATGGAGAAAAGGGTTACTGTAGCTTGTGCAAGATCTCCCTTAACTGAATACCCTTGAGCTCCTAGGAGGGGACCCCTGGGTGTTTTTTTGGCTCCCAGCCCTCTGTCACTTGTTTTCCCCTCTCCATCCCTTTCTGGTCTCGTTTTGATCACCATGGGGCCCATTTTCCCTGGCTCTATCATTTTACTCCCCACCTTTCCCTGCACCCCACCACACACAAGCTCCTGGGTCTCCAGCTGCTGACTCTTCAGCACAGAGAGCACAGAAGTCATCACCTCTTTTTGACCCCTACATAACCCTTCACAGACTTCAGGGCAGAGGGCAGAGAGGGAGCAGGTGAAAGAGGATGTTCGGAATCCTGATATGCCTGGAGGGAGAGGGGGCACCCCTCTAGGGCCTGCAGGGCTTCATAAGGCTCCCCAATATGGAAGCCATTTTTGTCCCATGGAAAGGCCCCAAAGCCACTACCTTTTCGGGAGGCTCACCACCGCTGTTCTGTTGGGTCTCTGAATCAGTGAAGTCACCCCCACCTCTGGCTGGAACCCTGAGCCAGGAAACGCCACTGACCTGGCAACCTTTGGGGAATGTCAAACACTAAGAGGGGAGGCAAATGAGTGCTCCTTTTCTCTCTCTGCCTTTGGCTGTTTCCTTGCTGGACTCCTGCACCTTTGCCCCCCCCCTGAGACACAGGGACTATTTTTGGACAGAGGTGTGATAGGTGAAAGCCACGCCTCTCCAGAAGCTGCAGAATTTCTTCTGGGTCAAGCTGAGGATAGTGAGGCGGGGTGTCTACGGCTGTGGAATCCTGGGATTTCTCTAGGCCAGAGCTGGCATCACAAGTTCTGGCTCAAGCCCAGGTCTCAGATGAAACTGCACCTGTCCACTGACCCCCACAAATAAAAGTCAAATTGCCCACAGTGACTCCTCAGCTGGATTTGCTCCATTTGTGGATATTCAGAGGGCTCTTGACAAGAGTTTTTTCTCACCTTCTGAATTAATGAAATATTTTTATTTTGTTCTATCCATTAGCTTGTTAGATACCTGTGGGGGTTTATTTTGTTTTGACCATTCTTTCAGTATTTATTCTTTAAAGGGAAAATGTCTTTTTTTTCTTTTGCTGTTTTTAATGTTTTCTAGTTTTTTGTTTTTCAACCATTTTACAATCATGTGACTAGGTACGGTCAATTGCCTCTGGGAGAGGAGGCGCTGAGAATGCCGGGCTTGCCTCAGTGAGCATCCCATCTCTTCAGTATCTTGGATCCTCAGTTCCTGGCTGCTTTAGGAACTCTCCAATGCCTTCAAATATATATATTTGTATTTCATCCAGCTCTTATAGCTATATCTAGTAGACGTGTTAGTTTATGACATGCTGTTCTGTTAATAGCTAGAAATAGAGGCATCACTATCTTGAATTTTAATTCTGTTTTTTTTTAATGTTCATTTAAATATTTTTAAATGTTTTTTTTAATTTATTTCTGAGAGAGAGAGAGAGAGAGAGAGAGAGAGAGAGGCAGCGTGAGCAGGGGAGAGTCAGAGAGAGAGGGAGACACAGAATCTGAAACAGGCTCCAGGCTCTGAGCTGGCAGTCAGCACAGAGCCCAATATGGGGCTCAAACCCACGAGTCGCGATATCATGACCTGAGCTGAAGTTGGACGCTCAACGGACTGAGCCACCCAGGCGCCCCTCTAGCTTGTTTTTTAATCTCTTTAAAAATAGTAAATAATTGCTCTTTTATACTCTTTCTCTGATAAATAATTCCAGTATTTGGAGCTTTTGTGTATTTGTTGTCTGTTAATTCTGCATGTTCTCTTTCATGATGTCTTATGTCCTTCTACATCTGGTTATCTTTGAGAATGTGCTGGAAGCTACTAACAAAAGGGGTGTGTGTGAATACTCTGATGTTAGAGATGACAATACCTTTCTCTAAGGATCATTTTCGTTTGCTTCTGTCAACCCCTGGACACAACGCTGGCCTGGTCGATATTGATGGTTGAGGTTCCTTTACACTTCTAAGATAACCTGAATTTGGGAGACAGGTCTGTGCCAGGGTCTTATCTCAACATTTTCTTGAGGGTACCTACATTTGGGGGTCCCTGTTTAACTGTGAGGTGATTATTCAGACTCCCAACTTTCAGCACTTTTACACTTGTACCCCTTAAACTGCAAATCCACCAATCTTAAAGCTGGAATTCTCAAATGTCTTCATCCATCAGCAAATGACTTCGGGCAAAAGCAGCTTGAGTGATGGGTTTATAAGGTCAGTCTCTTGCATCTCCTGGAATTTGATTCCTAATTCTTCACTCTCTTGTTAGCTTTTTTGAATGCTGTCGCTTTTCAACCTTTCAATCTGCTTAGGTTATTTTTTGTGGAAGAGTTGGTCCTAATTACTTACACTGCCACTCAAGGATTCATTATTGTCCCTCCAGCCTGCCTGCTCAGGAACGTCCCTATCCAGAGTTAGGAAGCAGAAAGGAGGAGAAAGGAAGAGGTGGTGTCTCTGTTTTTACAATCTTGTTTCAGGGGAGCAGAAACTTACACTTCCTCAAAAAGATAAGATATGGTTACCTGGTTTCTCCACTTACCTGGAGAATCCCATATGGTTCAACTTATCCCCATTTTGTCAGGTAGGTCACAAGACTGGAGTTGGCAGTGCCATCTGGGCGAAGCGCGGGGAGAAGGGGCCGGCCTGGCCTGGGGTCTTCTGGTCATGAGACTCCGGTGGCTGACGGCGGCCACTGGAAGAGGGCAGCCTGGTCCCGGGAGCTGGACGCTGGTCAGTTGCGAACACCCTCGCTACTAGGTACCCCGCGCACACAGCGCGTCGTCCACGCCGACGCAGACTCAAACTGGGCGTGCCGGTGTCAGCGGCGGATGACGTCAGACACGGAGGCAGAAGTGCGCCGACGCCAAGGCTTTCGGGGAATGTAGTCTCCAGGCGCGCCATGCGTCTCGGCAGTCGGAGGCCCTCTCTCAGTGCGCGTTCCCACCCCGCTTCCCACCTAGCACCCGTAAAATGTGGGGGGACGCAAGTGGGCCTCCTTTGACCTCTTTAAAAGGGCACACACCCAGCTCTTCCTTATTAACTCAAAATTGGTGTTTCAAACCCTTCTAACTGGCCTTCTCACCGCCGCCAGGCTGTCAAATCCCTTTAAGATGACTTAACCTGAGGGAAAGCAAATTTGTGTTTACCAATGGACATTTAAATTTACAGTCTAGCCCTGTTTAAAACTCCAAACTCATACCTTATTCTTAGACGACCGAATGCTCTGCCTGCTCCGTGCATGGATAAGGGGACAGTGAAGGAGGAAGAAGATGCCCGTTTGCCGCGTAGGTCCTGTTTTGGGGCAGGTGGCTTGCCCTCACAGGGAGATGCGAGTCTGTCTGGGGTAGGCATTCAACTTCACCCAGTCCCAAGTGTTCATTCACAGCGGGGCAGTCTCCTACCTCTTTGGCCCCATGTAGTTCTTGCATTCTAACCCCTTGTCAGGAGGGTCATCCCTAGTTTGGTGCTGCAGTCACTGGGACATAGCCTTATGCCTCCTGCCATCCTATCTTCTTTCCTTTTTCTGGGACCGCCAGGTACAGAGTAAAGGTTTGTCGCCGTTTTTGAGAGCCGCCCCAGCTTATTGTTTGGTTAGCTCCCCATTCATTCTCAAGCGCCTTGGTTTCCGTGGTCAATTATATAGTCACCCTCTTCAGTATCTAGTGAAATCCTGTCTTGTGATCTTTGCAGCAAAGGAAACAGATGGACTGGCCCTTACCCTTGCTTCCTAAGCACAACACAAATTCGGACCCTTAGAGGGCTTCATGAACTGCTGGTAGGGGCTACTCCAGCAGCAGCTGCCCCCCTCCTTCACCCCTGCTTGTGTTTGGTTCCTCCCCACCCCCTTAACACTGTATGTACACTCTTCAGAGGTACACAGCAAGCTCTCCCAAGAAGGGGGCCTGTCGTTTGCTGGAGATGGAGCCACCAAGCTCCAGGAATTTCTGATGTCCCCAATATCTCTATTCTCTTGGTGTGGGAGTCCCCCTGTCTTACGGAGAGGGCTGAGGGCTCACCCCAGGGCTATAAAGCCCCTCTCCTCTGGATCTGAACCTTGTTATATGGTAGTAACATGTCAGTGGAGGCCCAAGAGCAAGAGGTTGTGTGAATCTCAAACCTCCTAGAGTCTCCTGTAGGACAGGGTGTCCAGGCCTTGTGCTACCCTTTAGAATACAAAGGAACATGATGTTTTGCCTTTGGGGTTTTATCAGCAACTCCAAGCCAACAGAAAAGTTCCTGTCAGAATTCTCTGATAACACTTCTGAAAACAAGCACTAAAATTGAAGAACAATTGCTAATTGCTAGTTTCTTAATGCACACAGTAAAACAAAAACCCCATTAATTATTATCATTAATACTTGTATCTGTTCATAGTGCAATAAAATACCATGTATACCTCAGGTCCAAATTTCTTGGTTCTTTTATCCGCTAAAAGGTGTCCAAAAAGTGTTCGAAGAGGTGCTTTTCCAAAATTTGGTTTTTAATGAAATTTATTAGCAAAAATCATTTTTCTCCTTCCACCAACTCCTGCAAATAATCACTTGGGTTCTGCAACTACAGGAAGTCCTTTGCTCCCTTGCCCTTCCCCCCTTCTTTTTAACTGGTCCCTAAAGAGGCATTCATAGGGAGTGGAAATGATTTTGCTTGATCTTGACAGTGCCAAGAACCTTGCTTTCATTCTTAGGCTTGGATCAGCTTTTTCACTCTTGAGAAAATGAATGCCTATTTTCCTTCTAAATCCTTCCAGCTCGCTAGATGTACAGGTCAAACAGGCTCATGCCCTGAGGGGAACCAAGCTTTGTGGAGGAAGGACCCGATAAAAGCAAGGAGGCTGACTTTAAAAGAGTTTGAACATTCAGAGAGGCACAGACAACACATGCAACATCCTTTAACAAATGTTAGTATTTTGCCATGTTTGCTTTTAAAAAAGAGAAATGATAGTTTAAGCTTTATCTTATTCCTTCCCACCCCTTTCCCCTGTAGCTCCAGAGGAAACTACCACTCTGTAGCTGATGTCTTAATACCTTCCTACTTTTACTTCATGTAAGTTTATTAGAAATAGGTATTAAAAGATTTTTAAGTTATATCACACTTTACGTATCCCTCAATTTTATTTTCAACGTTAGCCTTATTAATACATGTACATTCAGCACAACCAGTTATTACATATTTGAGTATCTCCTGTGCTGAAGACACAGCACTGAATAAGACACAGACATTGCTGCCCTCTATCACCACACTGTTCAACTGCTACTTGTGCACTTTCCTTTTTGTTATGCTTCATTAGTTTACCTCCTCTTCCTGCCACCCCCCTCAAACCCCTACTTTCATGGAGCTTACCTTCTAGAGAAGGACATATAGTAAACAAGTAAAATATTTAGATGGTGTATTATGGGAAAAAATGAAGCTGAGAAGGGAGATGGGGTATGCCATGATGAGGCAGGCTCTTTTGATAGGGCAGTCAAAAAAAGGGCTAAGAAAACCTTGAGCAAAGACTTGAAGGAGATGAGGGACTAGACCATGTGACATCTAGGGCACTCCAGGAAAGGGAACAGCAAATGTACAGACTCTGAGGTGGAAGCCTGTTGTGTAAGTTACTGCAGGGGCGTCAGTGGGCTCACAGCAGTGGTAAGGAAGTCGTAGTGAGTCAGAGATCATATAGGGCAGCAGGTGGTAGCAAACCTGTGCATGGCTTTTACTTTTTATTCAGTAAAATGAAAAGCTATTTGAGGGCTTGAGATGAATGACATGATCTTAGATCACTACAGTATCACTCTAGCTGCTAAACTGTAAACACAAGGAGGCAAGGATGGAAGCAGAGAAACCAATTCGGCCTTTACAAATATCTGAGCCAGATAGGATGATGGTGACTTGGGCTAGGGTGGCAGAGGGAACAAGAAATGGACATCCGCATACACCCTGCAAGTTAGGATACAAGACTTCCTGAGGCTTGGATGTGGGGTGGCAAAGAAAAGAATCATGGGGCACCTGGGTGGTTCAGTCGGTTAAGCGTCCGACTTCGGCTCAGGTCATGATCTCACAGTTCGTGGGTTTGAGCCTTGCACTGGGCTCTGTGCTGATGGCTAGCTCAGAGCCTGGAGCCTGCTTCAGATTCTGTATCTCCCTCTCTCTGACCCTTCCCTGCTCATGCTGTCTCTCTCATTAAAAAAAAAATAGGAAAAAAAAGAACAGCTCCCCAGTTTGGGGACTGAGCAATCAAAAAAAAATGGGGTTCTTTCCCCAGAAGGAAAGACTGAGGGAAGAACATGATTATGATAGAGCTGGGAGGGAGAGATCATGAGTTAGTTTATCTTTGGACACATTAGATTCAATGTATTTTAGACATCCAAGTAGGGATGTCACATATGCAGGATGTCATGTATGCGGTTGACAAGTATGGAATCCTGGGCTAGAGATACAAACTTTAAAAAAAAAATTTTTTTTTAATGTTTATTTTTGAGACAGAGAGAGACAGAGCTTGAGGCAGGGAGGGGCAGAGAGGGAGACAGAATCAGAAGCAGGCTTCTGGTTCCGAGCTGTCAGCACAAAGCCCGACGCAGGGCGTTCTCGACCCCACAAACCGTGAGATCACGACCTGAGCCGAAGTTGGACACTTAACTGAGTCACCCAGACGTCCCCCCTTTTTAAAAATTTTTTAGAGATACAAACTTTAAAGTTGCCAACAAGTAGATATTTAAAGCCGTGAGACATGGTGAAAGCCACAATGAGGGGGACTATAGAAAAAATCTAAAGATGAGCCCTAGAATAATTCCCATATTTAAAGAAAGAAATTTAAAAAACTGGGAGAAGTAGCTGTCAATAAAATATAAGGAAAAGTCTGATAACCCAGAAGCCAAGTGAAAGAAATGTGTCAAGAGTGAGGAAAAGATGAACTTAACAAATAATACTGACAGGTCAAGTCAAAGGACTGAAAAGCAGTCCTTAGCTACAAGGAGCCCCTCAGTGCCCTCTACCAAGAGCAGAAACAAAGACCTGATTGGGAGGGTTGCAAGAGAGAAGGGAAGGAGAGGAAGTGGAGACCATGAGCATTGGAATATTCCTCTGAAATGAAGGGGATGGAGTGGCAGGTGGAGGGGATGCAGTGCATATATTTACAAATATATACTTAAGATGAGAAAAACCACATTCTTATGTTAATGGGAATCAGTAGACAAGGGGGAAAAAAGATGAAGAAGACACTTGTAGGAGCGATGCCCTAGTTTAAGGGCAGGAGCTAATACAAGAGAAGTTGGCCTGAGGTAAGAGAACCAAGCATCACCCACAGTAACAGGAAGGACAGAAAGAACACAAAAGACAAGATGCACGTAGGTGACAGTAGTTATCTTCTAATTGCTTTTATTTCTCTCAGTTAACTAAGACACAAGGTCTCCAGCTGAGTGAGGACTGGGTGAAATGCTGGAGGTTGAGAAGAGAAAAGCTATAAAATCATAGTTCAGGAGACTGGGACCTTAGGAGACTGGGACAAACGACCAGACTAGGGAAACAAATGCCTGAGGTTTGCAGTCAGGAATTTAAGGTCAGGCTAGTCATTGTGGCTGTTTTTCTGCAGTCCCATCTAGCTCCATGGGGACAGGAGTGGTATAAGCAGAACTAGAATCTTTTTCCTTTTGGCCAAATGCTCTGGCTACTTCATTTAAAACTGTTTGTATTAAATTATAATATGCCACAACCGATTAACCCATTTACTTACTGACCTTTATCCTGTGTCCATATTACTATTGCAAACATTGCTGCAATAAGCATCCTTGTGCATGTCTTTGTGCTCACACAGGGGTTTCTAGTCCAGGGTACACACCTAGTAGTGGGAATACTTAGCTTTACTCTTACTGGATACTGCCAAATTAGTCTCCCAAATCACTGTTTATCCTCTCACCAGCACTGTGTACACATTCTCATTATCCCCCTTCCCAGACTTCTAAATTTTTGTGAGCCTAATGGGTATGAAATAATACCCTATTGGGGCACCTGGGTGGCTCAGTTGGTTAAGCATCCAACTTTTGATTTCAGCTCAGGTCATGATCTCACAGTTTGTGGGATCTGTGCTGACAGCATGAGGTCTGCTTGGGACTGTCTCTCTCCCTCTCTCTGCCTGTGCTGCCCCACCCCGAATAAATAAACTTTAAAGAATATATAGTATCTTACTGTCTTCTTTTGTAAAATTCTGATTTCAAGATTGAGCACCTTTTCATTTACAAGGCAGTCTTCTTTGCTTAACTACAGATCTCCATTCCATTGTTCACTTAGTAAGACTATGAAAGTACCTATTATGTGCCTGCAATTGTGATGAGCAGAGGAACAAAAAGTTACCAAAATAGAAATAGACACTGCTTTTCCAGAACTCACAATCTAGTGTGAGGTGGGGGTGCAGAGAAAACCAAGTAATCACAAATACAAACTATGGTAACACAAAGCACATTAACAGTACTCTATGAAAATTTAAGATGACCGATTTAGTTGAAGGCAGCAGAACCTTCCCTGAAGTGACTTTTTTTTTTTTTTAATTTATTTTTGAGACAGAGACAAAGCATGAGTAGGAGAGGGGCAGAGAGAGAGACACAGAATCTGAAACAGGCTCTGGGATCTGAGCTGCCATCACAGAACCCGATGCGGGGCTCAAATCCATGAACCCTGAGATCACAACCTGAGCCAAAGTCAGACGCTTGAGCCACCCAGACGCCCCTGAAGTGACATTTGCATCTTAACAGCTGAGTAACAACTAACTAGTCCAGCAGCTATACAGAACCAGGCACCACCATCAGCAGCATGTCTAATAACTGGGGAAGTGTTTTCCTACCTTCCCATGCTGGCACAGAGGTGTGCTAGATGCTGTGACTGAAATAATGCCTGCCCTGGGGTCCTTCCCCAGACACACCCAGGGACCAGGAGTGGGAGACTGGGGTTTTCTCCTGGCTCCCTTTTGCAATTTTGGGACTATTGCTCCTGTGCTACTGTATCCGGTTTATTACTGTATGAGTCTCATACCATCTGATTATAGTAATCTATACACGCTGACCCAGAAAACCCATTTTGGGGTATTTTATTTCATTCTGGATATTTAAAAAAAAAATTCTATTAAAAAAAGGAGGGGTGTTTCAAAAGATAAAAGTATTAAATGTCATTATTATAAAAACCAATACCAAAACCTACAGTAAGGGACTTAAGGAGATCTTGAGACTGTATTATTTATGAAAAATGGTGGTTTAAGTATGGGCAAATGTAAATAACAACTTGATATATTAAGGTATGAGGGTTACGGGTCAATTTAGGGAATTTAATTTACTAAAGTAGTCAGGAAAAGTATTCCAAAGCCCTTCACCATTTTGTCTCTGTCTGGTCTCCAACCTAACCTATCACCGTATCCCATCACCCACTCCTCCCAAAACAATACTGCGTTATGTCCAGCTCCTTGAACATAACAAGGCTCTGGGGACATCAAAGTTAGAGGTAAAAAGCCAGTCGGTCCTAGGTTCAAAGCCTCAATCTTCCATTGGAAATACTATCTCGGGAATACTAGGTAAAATTACTTTATCTCTCTGGCCCCCCCTACCCCCATTAGAAAACAAGGATACATGTATTAGGTTCCTTTAATGCAAACAACAGAAATCTGACAAATTAGCTTAATCAAAAAAGGGTAATCATTGGACTGACAGTAGGGAATCCCAGGAATGGCTTCAGAAATTGAGCCAGGTCCAAAAGGACCTCAGGATTAGAAATGAGGGGTGTCCAGCTGGCTCAGCTCGTTAAGCGTCCAACTCTTGGTTTTGGCTCCGGTCAGGATATCATGGTTTGTGA
The DNA here is from genome assembly GCF_003009895.1 of Hyaena hyaena. Lineage (NCBI taxonomy): Eukaryota > Metazoa > Chordata > Mammalia > Carnivora > Hyaenidae > Hyaena > Hyaena hyaena. The sequence continues at coordinate 2,324,149 of NW_024080649.1, read as the reverse complement.
GATCACGCCCCGCACCGGACTCTGCACTGACAGCGTGGAGCCTGCTTGGGATGCTTTCCCCTGCCCCCGCCATTCCCTGGCTCTTTCTCACTTGCTCTCTCTCTCTCTCAAAATAAACTTAAAAAAAAATACCTTCAAAAAAGAAATGAGAGTACCACCATGTCAGCTGCATCGCCTCCTACAACAATAGAACTCCTCTCTCTGGTAAGGAATTGGGCTCTAGGCAGTTGTCAAAGTTGTTGTTATTGTTGTTTTTTTAATGTTTTATTTATTTCTGAGAGAGACAGACAGACAGACCGCATGAACAGCAGAGGGTCAGAGAGAGAGGGAGACACAGAATCTGAAGCAGGCTCCAGGCTGTGAGCTCCCAGCACAGAGCCCGATGTGGGGCTCGAACCCATGAACTGCGAGATCATGTCCTGAGCTGAAGTCGGATACTTAACCGACTGAGCCACCCAGGCACCCCTAGGCAGTTCTAGAACTTTACCTTTCCAACCTAGCAACACAAAATAAAAGTGTCGCTACCAAATCTATTTTGAAATTTTTCTGGCAAAGGACTCTGGCTCAGCTAGGTCACAGGCTTGTCCCTAGAATTATCACTGAGCCCCAGGGATATCCTGACTTGTCTTCCTGTAGTCAGTACAGCAGAAATGTTGTAAGAGAAAGAGGGAGGAAAAAGTTGGGCAAAGACAAGAGTTACCACAAGACCTAGAACAAGGAGTTGTAAGGATTAAATGAAGTGATGGCTATGAAATATTTCACACAATTTCTTTCTAGTAGTAAACATTCAATAAGTGGTACCTATTATTAACTCACCTGACTGTGATGAGATTAGCAGTTAATCCCTCCTTCTTGACACACCATGGTTTTAATCTTAGCCATGTTCTGAAAACTGAAAAAGACAAACTGACTCCTGTTCAACTAAGAAGGCTATTTATTGAAATAATACAACGATGTTACAAGGATGCATTTCATGTGGCCTAGAAAGCCGGGTGTTCATTAGTGCATGGTGCCTGGTTGCTGGAACTAGAGAATCCTCTGCTCAACCAACCAGGAACATTCTGGGCTCCTTCAGTCAGTGAAGATGTGCAGATATTCAGAACCTGGTTGCTCTAGGCCAAGCTCCACACACACAAACCAGTGGTTTCCTTTGAGTCTTCTGGAACCAAGTCTTTATAAACTTTCATAAAAGTAAGATAGCACTCAACTGGTTACAATTTATGTCATTCTTCCAAATAGTCCCCTATGGGGACCCCCAAACAATCAGCAGCAAACAAGCTCCTGATAAGCAAGGCAGTCACTGAGTAGGGGAGGGTCTGTGTAGAATTACCCATTGTCAAACTACCTATCAGACAACTCATGGTCTTGGCTCTGTGGGTGTGTGTTGAGCATAGAACATCACAAACAAGGTGTTTCTGAATGGTTGTCTTGGAAGGGCAGATTTCCATCTTGTCCAACTTGTAATAGACTCGCTGGGCCAGACACCACACATTTCAACCCCCATGCATATTTTTCCTGCAAAGAATTATGAAGAATCTTTGGGAGCTGCCTCATGTTGTCCAGGATGAGACAAGGATGATGGATCTTGCTACCTGGCATGCGAAGAAGGCAGTAAGGAAGGTTTATCATCGACACTGCCCACATCACTCCACTTCATGATTCATTAGGGTGGGAAAATTTTATTTTCTTAAAAGGGGAGGCTCTTGTGTGAAAGGTGTCAAAGTGCACAGCTGCTTCCAAATTTCTCTCTACTGTTGGCACCATGAACAAAGGCTGGGAAATTCCTTTAGGACAGCCCATGAGGCATGAGAGAACATTAGATCAGTTCCCTAAACTGATTTAAAGACAAAGTTTATGACAATGGGTAATTACATTTATACTGCTACACAGTGAAATTAATTTGGGGGAAATTTTTCCCTCTTAGTTTTGTGTTGTCTTCCCATTGATCCAATATAGATAGCTTGGGGCAGTGTTTTTTCATGGGAGTGTCATAAAAAGCATGATAAGAGGACTTAATAGGTCTATGAAACTGACGTATGTTAGTTTAAAGCATAAATATTACACTTGGGAAAAGGAAAAACGGCACCAGTAGTTGAACTATTCGCAGCTTTTGTTAACATTTTGGTATGTAAGCCCCCAGCAAATTATTTAAAATAGGCCTGTGATACATTTGCATGTAGTTTGCTGCCTCTTATGCTTTTATGAAATCCCAAAGTATTCAACTTAAGCGCTCATTAAATGTTTGTGCACCTGATTTATTTAAAAATTTACTTTAAAGCCCTCTGAATTCTAAAATTCCTTTTTTCATTGGACAGACAACTGAAAGAATTCCAGGCAAAAGAATCTTTTTTTTTGACAGGGCAAAAGATCCAGGAGACCTGCATTCTCCACCCAGCTGTGCCATCACAAGCTGTATCACACTGTGCGAACCACTTCAAATCTTTGGCTTTTGGTTTCTTCATCTGTACAACGAAGTGGTTGGACCAGTTGATCTCATTCTTCGAATGGTGAATTCCTGGAGGTGGAATTGGTTTCCATAGTGAATTTAACATAAGAGCTGCAGATGAATGCAGTTGTCAAGCAATTTTAAAAGTAAGTTTTGGTCATTATTGCAGGAGTTTTATTAAAAAAGACTGTAAACAGTAACAAGTCAAACTGTTCAAAGTTGATGATCTCCTGCATAAACGGATTTAAAAGCTTTATAAAGTCCAATACATAGGCATATCATTTCCAACTGGTTATATGTAATGCTTATAGTTGTTTTTACAAAAGTCTGTAATCAGATTTGAAAATGTACCTTCTATTTTATTAAAAAAAACATTGTTTACTAGCATAGAGCTTTCTTCACACACCATACACATGCGCGTGCACACACGCACACACACACACACACAAATTCATTACATTTTGAAGCTTCCTCTCCAGTAAGAATCTTCTAATACTGAACATGAACAACATTTTAGCTAAAATTTTCTGCACATTCCTTAATTTCAGGGCTTCTACAGTTTATTCCGTGTATGAATTCTCTGGTGTTTAGTTAGCGCTGAGCTTCTACTGAAGTTTTTCCCACATTCCTTACAAGCATAAGGTTTTTCTCCAGTATGAATTCTCTGATGATCATGCAGATTGGTTTTTTTCCGAAAGGCTCGCCCACATTCATTACATTCATAGGGTTTTTCTCCAGTGTGAGTTCTCTCATGCTGAATGAGGGATGAACTTTGACTAAAGGCTTTCCCACAGTCAATACATTCATAGGGTTTCTCTCCAGTGTGGGTCCTCTCATGTTGAGTAAGTGATGAGCGTCGACTGAAGGCTTCTCCACATTCATTACATTCATAGGGTTTTTCTCCAGTATGAATTCTGTGATGTTCTATGAAGCTTGTACTCCTTTTGAAAGCTTTTCCACATACATTACACTGATAGGGTTTCTCTCCAGCATGAGAAATAGGTTGTTGATTAAAGTTCTGCTCACATTCATAGGGGTTCTGTCCAGTATGGATCCTCTGATGATCAGTAAAGTCAGTGATGTGACTGAAATCTTCCCCACAGTCATTACAATGATAGGATTTCACTTCACTGACAGTACTTTCATCTTGAGTTAGAGATGAGCTGTGCTTGAAATCTACACTGTAGTTATTGCTTTGGTAAGGTTTGCCTCTCTTATGAATCCTCATATGTTTATAAAGGGATGGGCTCTGACCAAAAGCCCTCCCACATATGCTACATTCAAAAGGTTTCTCTCCTGTGTGAGTCCTTTCACGCTGCACAAGGGAAGAACATCTGCTAAAGGCTTTCCCACACTCCTTACATTGGAAGGGTTTCTCTCCACTATGTGTGACCTCATGTTGGGTGAGGGATGTGCCATGCCTAAAAGATCTCCCACATAAATTGCATCGATAGGGTTTCTCTCCAGTGTGAATTCTCTGGTGCTGAACAAGGGAGGAGCTGCGCTGGAAGGCTTTCCCACAGAGACTACACTGGTAAGGTTTCTCTCCCGTGTGAGCATTCTCATGCTGGCCAAGGGATGAGCTATGCCTGAAGGCCTTCCCGCACACATTACATTCGAAGGGCTTCTCCCCAGTGTGAATTCTTTGATGCTCAGTAAGTTGTGTCTTCCAGAGGAAGGTTTTCCCACAGTCAGTACATTCGTGGTGTTTCTTTCCAGGATAAATCCCCTGATCTGTACCACTGGGGCAAGCTCCCTCTGCTTTATGAGTTTTCTCGTGTTTAGTAAGTGATGATCTATGAATAAAGGCTTTTCTACATTTATCACATTTGTAAGGTTTCTTTTTTGCAAGGATATTACTCTGATTAATTATATCTGAATTCTGTCCCAAATTGCTTCCAAGTGTATCACATTCACTAGGCCTTGAAGGAACATTCAGCTGTGTAACCAGAACTGTGTTCAATCTGGGGTTTTCACCAAACTTATTTTGCTGAAAAGTTTCCTCTGGTGTGATTACTTTCTTCTGGGTGGATGCATCTGGCCCCAGATACCTTTTCCAGTTTTCCTGGTGCCTCTCTAACTGGCTACTAACATCCCAAGCGTTTTCAAATGTGGCGCGTGAAAGGCCATCTGCACTACGGGATCCTTCGGATATGCTCTGCTGCAGATGTGAAGATTTGGCTTCAGGCCTGGTCTTCCAGTCTGAAAGAAATCCAATGTGCAAAAGTCCCCTATTCCCTTCTATTGAAACAAACTGCTCCAGTAGGAATGGGGAAAGGAAAGAGATATAAACTACTCATGATTCTGTTTTGAAATTAATCCAGGAGCTGGGAGAGAAGACCCACAATGAAGGAAAAGGAAGGGTACAGAGAGGTGCAGGTACAGTGCAGGTTGCAGAGCCCGAGTGTATGGCAAGTCTAGAATGAGGATGCCCACCTGGAAGGGCTGGTCAGGAAGCAAGGGAATAAGTGAGGAGGTTGGGCACAGATACAACTGGAGAAAAATCATGGTCTGTCTTGCACGATCCTATCTGCTCTCCATGCTTCCTGTCCATTTTACAAATCATCCCCAAATCTGTCTTCCTAATACAGCCATTTCACAATTTCTTTAAAGTTACCTCTGAGGCTCCAAATCTTCAAATCCTGCAGAGAAAATCTGTAGCCACTGATGTAACTGAAATTACTATTTGACATACTTGGAGATCAATGGCTGTACTTCACAAGCTGACATAAAGTAATTTATCAGGAGGCAAATTGTCCTTGCCTTTACAGTCAGGTCTGTGGTTTTAGTCTTTCTTTGAGTTCTACACTATTCAGCTCTCTTAACCAAAAAGGATTCTACTCTGCCTAATAAATTGATCTCTAAATTCCCATTTAACCTCAGAATACTAATAGCACAGACTTAATTAGCTTCTAGGTTCTAAGAACAGTAACTTTTAAAAACTAAGGGAAAAAAGGTCCTGAAGTGATGGAAATGTTCCATACTGAAATGAATTGGGATTAGATGGGTAAATGCATTTGTCAAAGTCAACTGGATGGTACTTAGAAGAGTTGCGTATCTTACTGTACTTACATTTTTCTTTAAAAAAATAAAAAATACTGAACTCTAGTTAATGATACATATGAAGTATGTAGAGGTGAAATGTACTCGTGTCAGCAACTTAACTGGAAATGCATCAAAAAGGCCGACTGATAGATGAAGAGTATGTGATAAAGCAAATATAATAAAATGGTAACAACTACAGAATCTTGGTGGTAGGTATACAATGTTCACTGTATTAATTTTTTCAACTTGCCATATGTTTGAAAATATTCATAGTAAAATGTTAGGAGGGAAAAAAAATCTACAACCAAAGGATCCTAAACCCCAAAAATTCCTCACCCTGGAATAAGATTCAATTCTAATTTCCCCAGGACAGAAAATGCTTTTAATTTCTTTTAGAATACTTCTCAGAGGGACATTCAAGAAATGCTTGTTGATATGAATGAACGAGAAAGTTCTCTCCCCAACCATATTCCAAAACAATTAAGTAATTCCTGACTGCCTTCTATGTGCTCTGCAACATAGACAAAACACTTAGACATATAACAGACTCTTTCTCCAAGAGCTTGAAATTTTAGAAACAAGACTCAATCATCTGAAAAAAAGGGAAAACCATCAAATGGTATATTTTTAAATCTGAGTTTGTTTGGTAAAGATGATATAAATGGTACTTGTGATCAGGGAAGGAAAAAATAAATATATTAGTATATATTACGTTTATGGATAGACACCCTGAACTTAAGGAATTGATAGCTTTGGATACGTAGAAAGTATCACCCAGTGAGGGAAAGTGTACACTACTTAACAGAAAACATTAAAAAGTTCAACTCAAGTGGAGCTTGTTTTAGTGAGAACAAAAAGAGAATACTGGAAGGTATGATAGGTGACCTTTAAATTGAGTGGAAGTTTCTATTTCCTATAATGAGGCATAGGCAGTGACAGCAAAAGCTTGTCAGAGGAGAGCGGTTTATGAAGACAAAATGTCAAAATCCAATATGGTCCACCAAGCGATGAACAGAGAAACAAAATGTGGTAGGTCCATACAATGGCTTATTATTCAGCAATTCAAAGGAAGGAGGTACTAAAACATGCTACAACATGAATGAACTGTGAGACAGTTTCACACTAAGTGAAAGCCGTCACAAAAGACTACATACATATTATACGATTCCATTTACATAAAATATCCAGAAATGGTAATCCATTGAGAAAAAGATTAACGGGTACAGGGGTAGTAAGGATGGGAATGGAGAGTAATTGCTAGTGGGTACAGGGTTTCTTTTTACGTGCTGAAAATGTTCTGTAGTTAGATAATGGTGATGGTTGGAGATCTCAGTAAGTACCTGAAAAACCATTACACTGTAAACTTCAAAAAGGTGAATTTCATGGTTTGTCAATTATATTTCAAAAAAGCTAAGATTTAAAAAATCCAATATAGGTTACAAAAGAAAACACAGGGTGAGCAATTTCAACTGGGTAATCTAGTAATCTCCACTTGGGGCCTGGTTTAGGAGGAAAATAACCTGAATTGCAAGAAAACGACTATAGGGACTGGGGTGTTTGGCCTGAAGGATTAGAAATCCAATGGTTTCTAATGGACAAAGTAGCAAAATGTGCTGGCTAGAGATGAGATGATTTAGACCTTAGGTATTTAATTGCATGGGACTTCATGGTGAGAGGTCCTGAAAGAAGGGGAAAAAGTGACCAGGATGATTTCTGAGTCCACAGTACAGATTCAAGAGCTGTAACTACCAGAAGCCAGGTGCCCTTTAAGGGTGGTAAGAGAGAAAGAAAGAGGAAGAAGATGGAGAGCAGACTCCTTAAGGCAGATTTGTTTAGGGGGAAAACCAAGAAAAGTCAAAGTCTTAAAGCCAAGAAATACTTAGCAAGCCAGGATACCAGGAGAGGATAATCCAGGAACCATGGGGAGAGGCAATGAAGCAAACTGGCAAAAAGGCAGGATGGAAAGAAGATGGTACTACTCCCCAGGCAGGTGGCGTAGAAGTGCAGTCAGGGAGAGAAGTTTGAAGGAGGTTGTGAAAAGGCAGAGAATCAAGGCTGTATGTATCTCCTACAAGTCTGGGGCCACTGACAGTGAAAGCAGCAAGACGAAAGAAGACGACAGGGGAGTTCAATTAATGTCTGAATGAATAAGAAAAGGGATTGCTAATAATGATGAGAGACTGAGGACACCAGAGGAGAAAATAATCCAGCAAGAGGGTCACAGTATGGGGAGAAATGTGTAGGACAGAGACACGTTTTCCTCTAAGGCATGCCAGCAGCAGGAACACCCTACTGGAGAAGGGAGACAGGCAGAAGTGTCATCCAGGAGACGGCTCGGTGTTCTCCAGGTACAGGAGCTCCCAAAGTACCAATGTGAAGGTGCTCCCCACACCCCTCAGCTGTGCCACTGTCTGCATTGATTCCTGCATGCCTGATCCCCCACCCCCACCCCCCCGCCATTTACCTGGACAGAAAGGTCTTTGGATTTCTCCCTCTGATATCCATGGCTCTTCTCCTTGTTCCAATTTGAAGATCACCTCTGGCTTGGAAACTTGGTATCCTGCTCATGGGTAAATACACAAGATTTGGTTGTTTGTGCAAGCGGACAAAGACCCCTCCTATAAGTCAGTACTAGTCCTTGATCTTCAGGAAGTCTGAAGGAAAAAAGAGGTGCAACTTGAGGAGTCATGCAATCAAATGACCTATTTCCAGTTCCGCAGAAGAAAGAACTTCACTTAAAGGACAGGCTCAGAAAACTGTAAAGCTGAGTCCCAAAGAAGAGAACAGGCTCTAACCGTGAACACCCTCCTCATGGCCACCTGATCTACGAGCCCCACAACCTCAGCAACTGAGAAATGAAAGACCTGCCAGTAGGCAAAATCCTGAATCGGCCCTTACCAAGAGAAACCAGGTGGCTATAGTTCTCCAGCATCACATCCCTGTACAAGCGCCTCTGAGCAGGGTCCACGTGGTGCCATTCTTCCTGGGTGAAGTCCACAGCCACATCTTTGAATGTCACAGATTCCTGTAGGATCACATTCCTGTTCAACTAGGAATCAACACCAAAAATGTTCCCATAGCACTATTGGGAACATACTGTATTGTATGGTCATCAGGAACAGTGATCACACATTTGATATCCTGAGGAGGCAATATTGGGTTAAACATACTAGTTGCTCATATAATTTTGTAAAGGATCCAGTATGGCAGGCAGCAAAGTCATGAGAGGCGGCAACACGTCCTGTAATCCCATATCCCTATTAGCGGTCCTGTTTTCCCATAAAGCCAAGCAAGCCAATCATCAATTCCTCACTGCTCATGCACTTCCTTTGTCAGAAAATCCAAATACAATGGGAAGTAAAAACAACAGCCCTCCTTCACACCCGTCACCAATCCCACCATGCTCCTTAGAAATAATGACTGTTAACATTTTAGTATATACACATGAGAGTCCCTTTCTCCATGTTTCACTCACACATACACACATTCTTGTTTTGTGAAATACCTTACATATTGTTCTACAGCTTGCCTTTTGCATTTAACTACATATCTTAGAGATCTTCCCAGAGTAGTACATATCATTTCACCTAATCCCTTTGAATTGCTTCATAGTGCTCCACACACAAGTACAACATATTCACTGACTACATCCAACAGTACTCCATGCTACTAGGGTAAGATTCAGACCTCCCCACCACTTACTGGGCTCTAGCCAGGCTCACCTTGCTGATCCCTGAATACATCCTATCCTGGGCCTCTATGCTGGTTTCTCCCTCTTCCCCTGGGCTCTCCACTTGTTTGACAACTAGTTACTAGTTACTCGGTCTCATCTTGAGCACAGTCCCCTCAGAAAAGCTGCCTTTTCTGCACCTCCCTCTAATTTACGCTCCATCACATTACCACATTAATCTTCCGCCAAGCACAGCTATCTCTCACGGCCAAATTCCTGCCCCCTGAACTCAGGAACCAGACAGATTCAGGTAAAAAGTACTTGTACTTCTAACAATAATCTGTGATTCACTTACTTGTTTGCTTATGTCTCCCCCACCATGAGCTCCATAAGAACAGGGACTTGATCTATCTTGATCAGTTATATGCCCCGCATAGAGTGCACGCTTAAAAAATGTTTGCTGAATGAATAAATGGACCAGTTCCTGTTAGTAGACATTTGGATTATTTTCAGTATTTTGCTACTACAAACATCACTACAGTAACTCCTTTGTGTAAATATAGTAGTAAGAATTGGAATTTCGGGGTCAAAGGTCTTTTCCTGCTTCTTCCCCTGTCCAATCACTTCTTCCTTACCACCCCACTGGACCTAGGCTGGCTGAGATCCCCCATGCCCCCCAACCAGTTCTGATACTCAGGGACTGATTATAGTCTTATCTTACCAGGCCTTGTTAAACCACGTCACCATGCCCTATCTAAATATTTCTTTCTGGTCCTCGTTTGGCCTCAAAAAAGTCTATTGTTAAATATGGTAAAGACAATTAGTGTGAAAAGACATTAAAAGCAGAGCTGAGTTGGGGCGCCTGGGTGGCTTAGTCGGTTAAGCGTCCGACTTTGGCTTGGGTCATGACCTCGCGGTTCGTAGGTTCGAGCCCCGCGTCGGGCTCTGTGCTGACTGCCAGCTCAGAGCCTGGAGCCTGTTTCGGAGTCTGTGATTCCCTCTCTCTCTGACCCTCCCCTGCTCACGCTGTCTCTCTCTCTCTCCAAGAAATAAATAAAATATTAAAAAAAAATTTTTTTTAAAAAAAGCAGAGCTGAGTTCATTACAGCAGTGAAGGAAGTTTCAGCCTTATTCTGTGTCCTCCCATGTGCTTGGCTACAGCTGAACTGGAGTTCTTTCAATTTCCTGGAGGGTATCATTCTCTCCCCACCTATCTTTCCCTTGCTAATTCTGTTTCACATTTCAGGTGCTGGTTAACAGATCTTCAGTCTTCCGATTCCCTACTGGAGGGCCAATACTCATATTATATGCGTTAAGCATTTTGTACATCCATAATTATTCAAATAAACCTAATAATCCATTGGGGCGCCTGGGTGGCTTAGTCGGTTAAGCGTCCGACTTTCGCTTAGGTCATGATCTCGCGGTTCGTGGGTTCGAGCCCCGTGTCAGTCTCTGTGCTGACTGCCAGCTCAGAGCCTGGAGCCTATTTCAGAGTCTGTGTCTCCCTCTCTCTCTCTGACCCTCCCCTGCTCACACTGTCTCTCTCTCCTAGAAATAAATAAAAGTATTTAAAAAAAAAAAAAAAGACAATAAACTATTTGTAAAAAAATAAATAAATAAATAAATAAAAATAAAAAATAAAAAAAAAAAACAACCTAATAATCCATTTAATACTTGTTTTCCTAGTTAGATCATGAGCATTATAAGTGCAGAGACTCTTTTTTTTTTTTTAACTTGAAAACACCAATGTCCAGCAAGTGCCTGATTCAGACTAAACACTGGTTTCCTGACAGAGATTTGAATTTTAGAGAAGACAGGAGTGGCCCCTTCTACTGAGGGAGGAACATGACCACATCCACACATACCATTGGCCTGTCTGTATTGTATTCTTGCTCAACACTGCAGCTGGGTCTGCAGGAACAGGATGTGCTTAAACGTGGGAGACTTTTCTGAGATTAGGGATCTGAATGGGCCAGGTAAGATGACACTCGATATTTACTAGGTGCCTGGCTTTACCAGATGCACTGTGGCAGAAAAAAAATGCAAATGAAAAACACTGCAGTCATTGAATACATTCCATTTTATTTTAAAATGTGCAATTTATTAGAGCACAATATGAGACGATATATAGTGAGGTACCACAGGCATTCAGAGCAGGAAAACCTGGGAAAGGCAGGCTATGTACTGGGCCTGACGAGGTGTAAGTACCATTTGGATGGGAGAAGGAAGTGGGAATCCAATCCATGGATGGCCACACTTGAAAGGAAATGCTGGGCTTGGGATGGGCATGGCCAGCAAGGAAAAAGGGGGTGGATCAAGGCAAGTTAGGTTGTGAGAAGTTAACACCTTCTCCCCACTGCCTACTCTGTCCTGTAAACATACAGCCCACTCTGGTTAAGTGACAGATGGTTATCGGCCAACCTAGATTCCTCTGCTTAACTGTTCCCCCTTATTTATTTACAATTAATCAATTAATTAATCTCTACACCCAATGTGGGGCTCAAACTCATGACCCCAAAATCAAGAATGACATGCTCTCGTGACTGAGCCAGCCAGGCATCCCTAGGTCCCTCCCTTCCCCTCTTCCTTTTCTTTTTTTTTTTTTTTAATTTTTAAATGTTTTATTTGTTTCTGAGAAAGAAAGAGACAGCATGAGCAGGGGAGGGTCAGAGAGAAAGGGAGACACAGAATCTGAAACAGGCTCCAGGCTCTGAACTGGCCATCAGCACAGAGCCTGACACGGGACTCGAGTCCACAAACCATGAGATCATGACCTGAGCCAAAAGTTGGACGCTCAACCAACTGAGCCACCCAGGTGCCCCTCTTCTTTCTTTAAGTTTATTTATTTTGAGAGAGAGAGCACATATGAACAAGTAGGGAAGGGCAGAGCGCGAGGGAGAGACAGTATCCCGAGCAGGCTCCCTGCCATCAAGGCAGAGCCCAATGTGAGGCTTGAACTCACAAACCATGGGATCATGACCTGACTGGAGATGAAGAGTCAGAGGCTTAACAGGTGCTCCCCACCCCCTATTTAATACGCGGCCTCCTGATTTTTTTCCTGCTTCCCCAAACAGACTACACTAATGGTAAAGAATGTGCTGACCAGTAAACAAATGTCTAGACCAAGTCCAACAAATGTCATTTCTTGCCACGATGAAACAATTGACTTCTGTTCTACTCTTCCTACCCACTGTCAGAGTCAGTTTTCTCAAACACAAACCTTTGATCAAATTACAAACCAGGCAGCCACCACCTCTTACCTGGACCAGGCTACATCCTCCTAACTTGTCTCTCTCGTTCTGCACTCATGCCCTGCTCCAAAGTCTGTTTTCCATACACCAACCAGAGTCATCTCGTTAAAAACTGTTGGATCAAGTCACCCCTGTGCATAAAAATCCCCAACAGGATCTCAATTAATTCCAAGTAAAACCCAAAGTCTTTACAGTGGACCACAGGGCCCCTATAGTCTGGCCCTTCACTATCTCCCCGACTTCATCTTGAACCTCATCCCTCACCCCTACTCTCCCCCCTTCATTCGCCCTGCCCTCCTTCAGATTCCCAGAACACACGAAGGATGTTTCTGCTAGGGAGCCTCTGCTCTGACTGCTCCCTTGACCTGGAAGCCTCTTCCCGGAGGTATGCGTGGCTCCCCACTCACTGGCGTCAGCTGCTGTTCAAATGTCACCTCATGAGAGCAACCTTCCCTGACTGCCCTGCATAAACGAGCATCCCACCCGCCACTGTCACTCTAGCTTCTTCTCTTTCTCACAGTCCTTACCACCTGACATATATTTTACATTTGTTCACAGTCCGTACAGCACAACTGCAGACCAGAGGAGAGCAGGATACTATTTACTTTCTTTATGTCTAACTCCACTGCCTAGAACAGGCCTGGCACATAGTGGGTGTGCTATAAATATTTAGTAAACGCTTTTCTTGAGGGGTGCCTGGGTGGCTTGGTCGGTTGAGCGTCCGACTTTCGCTTAGGTCATGTTCTCGTGGTTCGTGGGTTCGTGCCCCTCGTCGGGCTCTGTGCTGACTGCCAGCTCAGAGCCTGGAGCCTGTTTCAGTCTGTGACTCCCTCTCTCTTTGACCCTCCCCTGCTCATGCTGTCTCTCTCTCTCTCTCTCTCCTAGAAATAAATAAAACATTAAAAAAAAAATTTAAAAATTAACAAGGTTGGGGCGCCTGGGTGGCTTAGTCGGTTGAGCGTCCGACTTTTGCTTAGGTCATGATCTCGCAGTTCATGGGTTCAGGCCCCGCGTCGGGCTCTGTGCTGACTGCCAGCTCAGAGCCTGGAGCCTGTTTCAGTCTGTGACTCCCTCTCTCTTTGACCCTCCCCTGCTCATGCTGTCTCTCTCTCTCTCTCTCTCCTAGAAATAAATAAAACATTAAAAAAAAAATTTAAAAATTAACAAGGTTATCATGAAGTATCAAGTACTTCATCTTCCTCATGTTGATATTAATAATAAAAAAAAAAAAAAAGGTCCAAAGAACTAGGAACAGCATACACTAACTTGAGAAGACTCAATTTCCTGGGCCTGTTAAAAGCAGCATCCTAATAATATATAATATCCCTTGGGTAAATCACAGACCTCCTGGTCCCATCTTCTTATCTGTAACATGAGTTCCCTGAACTGAAGACACAGGAGTTTTAAGAGCAGGAGGGTGAAAGGTCACGTCCAGCTGTACACTGAAAACCTGGACCTCATCCTTGATTCTTCATCTTTCCTTTATGCCCTGGAATTCCCAAGAGCCTCAAAAGTATCTCCTATATACAGTCCTTCCCCTTCATTTATCAAATCCTGCTCAAATCCTCCCCTGCCAATGATGCCAGTAAGCCAGGCAGTAACTTTCTAGATCTATGCTAATATGGCAGCCACCGGAAACGTGTGCACTGCTGACACTCGCAATGTGTCAAATTCAAATTGGGATGTGTGGCAAGTGTAAAATACACATCGGATTTCAAAGACTTAGCACCAAAGTAAAGAAATAAAACGCCTCATTAATAATTTTAAAATGTTGATTCATATAGAAATATTTCCGTTATATTGGGTTAAATAATATGTATCACTAAAGTTAATTTCACCTATTTCTTTCTACCTTGTGGCTACTAGAAAGTTTTAAATTAAATATGTAGTCTGTATTTCTTTTGGACAGTGTTGTTCTAGACTGTCCTAGATCTCCACCTCAGCCACTGTCCTTTTGAATCACCTTTCTCTCTTGGGGGAAGATGGTGGATACGAGGATCTTAGGCTTGCCTCGTCCTGTGGATATACCCAGATAACATCCACATCAGTGTAAGTAACCCAGAAAATTACCCGAAGACTGGCAGAATAGACTCTCCACATCGAAATGCAGAGAAGAGTAGGAAGGGCAAAGACTGGTGAGGGGCCAAATCGATCTGTGGGACAGTATACAGGACGGAGGACAATGTGGACAAGGACAGAGAGGGGCAGATCTCCACCTGAGGCACCCTGACTGCCACTGGGAAGATGAATCCCTGTAGCATTTGGCTTTAAAAACCAGAAGGGCCTAACTTTGAGAGTTCCTACAATAAGTGGTTGCTTAGCACACAGAACTAAAAATCAGTGGGTTCAGCTCTGGAAGAGCCAGGCAGAGCGACAGGAAACAGAGTTCATGCCCTAAAAAGAGCACCACAAACAGTCCCACTGAGATACACCATAGAGGCAGCAGCTTGGAAAACACCTGGGGTACCGGGACAGGAGATTTATTTACCATCTCAGGGCATGTGCTGGAGGGGCAGGGATCTTTGGGAGAGTTCTCCAAGAACAAAAGAGCTGGAGGACACCACTCTCCTCTCCCACTCCCCAGCCTGGATACACCCAAAGCAGCACCACAAGCCTGGCAGTGTGCACGCAGCGTTGACAGGAGCCAGCACCGGCTCCAAAGTGAATCATGCCCCGGAGAGAGAGGAAAATAATCATACGCACCAATCCCAACCATGGCCCCAGCAGTGGGCTGAGGGCTGACAATGGGTCTGATTGCAGGCCCTGCCCATCAACAAAAGCTTCTCAGGGAACGCACCACAACACAAGGAGAGCGCCCTGCAGTTCGGTGTCACTGAGGCTCTGGCAAATGCCTGGTGTGACTTAACTCAAGCTCAAGGCAGCCCTAGACTGTCCTGCTAACAACAGAAGAACTAAACTCTTCCCACAACAGGCAAAGAAAGCCATTGCAGACAACTGGGCTGAAGGTGAACATGGCTTAGCCACAACAGTGGGGCACATGCAACACACACAGGAGACACCCCTGAAGTGCCAGGTTCTGCTGAACGAGGGATATGCACTGCAGGGAACTAAAGAACCTCTTCTTCATAAGGCCACTACTTTCAAGAGTAGAAGACAGGTGCCTGGTGGCTTAGTCAGTTAAGCGAGTTAAGCATCCAACTTCAGCTCAGGTCACATGATCTCACAGTTCTTGAGTTTGAGCCTCACGTCAGGCTCTGTGCTGACAGCTCAGAGCTTGCAGCCTGCTTCACATTCTGTGTGTCCCTCTCTTTGCCCCTCCTCCGCTTGTACTCGTTCTCTCTCACACACAAAAATAAATAATTTAAAAATTAAAAATAGAAAAATAGAAAATAAATAAAAGAGTAGAAGACCTAGCTGATTTTCCTAACACTGAAACAGTCACAGAATTAGCCAAAATGAGGAGACAGAGAAATATGTCCCATATGAAAGAACAGGACAAAATCACAGCAAGAGATGTGAATGAAACGAAGATAAGGAATATGCCTGACAGAGAATTTAAAATAATAGTCATAAAGGTACTCACTGGACTTGAGAAAACAGTGGAGAACCTCAATGAGACCCTTAACAAAGAGAAACCATAAAAAAGAACCAAGCAGAGATGATGAACTCAAATAGCAGAAATTAAAAATATACTAGATAGAATAAAGAGCAGAACAGTGAAAGCAGAAGAATGGATCAGCAACCTGGAGAACAGAGTTATGAAATGCAATCAAGCTTAACAGGAACAAGAAAAAAAATAGTAATAAATGAAAACAACCTTAGGGAACTCAGCAACACCATCAACCATAATAACATTCACATTACAGAAATCCCAGAAGGAGAAGTGAGAGAAAAGAAAGCATAAAATTTTTTTAAAAAAATAACAACCCAAAACTTCCCGAATATTTCCCAAATCTGGGAAAGGGCAACAGAAATCCAGATCCAGGAGGCACAGAGAGACCCCAACAAAATCAACTCAAAGAGGTCCACAACAAGACACAAAGTAATTAAAATGGCAGGGGTGGCAGGTGGCTCAGTCAGTTAAGCATATGACTCTTGATTTCAGCTCAGGTCATGATCTCAGTTTGTGAGTTTGAGCCCAGCATCAGGCTCTGCACTGTACACTTAGGATTCTTTCCCTCCTCCCCTCCTTTTGTGTGCACATTGCACTCTCTCTCAAAATAAATAAATAAACTTTAATAAATAAGTAAAATGGCAAAAAGTAGTGATGAGGAGAGAATTTTTTTTAATAAGATGTACATTGTCTTTTTTAATGTTTTATTTATTTCTGAGAGAGACAGAGAGAGCATGAGCAGGGGAGGGTCAGAGAGAGAGAGAGGGAGACACAGAATCTGAAACAGGCTCCAAGCTCTGAGCTAGCTGTCAGCACAAAGCCTGATGTGGGGCTCAAACCCAGGAACCATGAGATCATGACCTGAGCCGAAGTCAGACGCTTAACTGACTGAGCCACCCAGGTGCCCCGAGGAGAGAATTTTAAGAGCAGCACAAGAAAAGATAACAGTTACATACAAGAGAAACCCCATAAGGCTTTCAGCTGATTTTTCAGCAGAATCTTTCCAAGCCAGAAGGGACTGGCATGATATATTCAAAGTGCTAAAAGAAAAAAACCCTGCAGCCTAGAAAACTCTATCCAGCAAGCCTATCATTCAGAATAGAAGGAGAGGTAAAGGGTTTCCCAGAGAAACAAAAGTTAAAGGAATTCATGACCACTAAACCAGCCCTACAACAAATGTCAAAGGGGACTCTGAGTGGAAAGGAAGGACCGTAAGTATGGATAAGAAAAGTAGGAACCCCAAAAGCAGTAAAAATTAGTATATGTCTAAAAATGAGTCAAGAGATGAGTACCTGGTTGGCTGAGTTGGTTAAGTGCCCAACTTTAGCTCAGGTCATGATCTCACAGCTCATGGGTTTGAGCCATGTTCAGCTCTGCACTGACGAACTCAGAGCCTGGAGTCTGCTTTGGATTCTGTGCCCCTCTCCCACTTTGTACTCACTCTTTCTTTCTCCCTCAAAAATAAATAAACTTCAAAAAAATGAGTAAAGGGAGTAACAAAATAAAAGGATGTAAAGTATGTCACCATATACCTAAAGTGTTGAGGGGAGAGGAGTAAAGAATGGGTTCAAACTTTGGTGACTATTAACTTAATATGGACTGCTACATGCATAAGATTTTAAATACAAACTTAATGGTAATCACAAATCAAACACCAGTAATAGATATGCAAAAAATAGAAAGGAATCCAAGTATATGACTAAAGAAAGCCAGCAAACTGTGAGAGAAGAAAAGGAACAGAGAAGAACTACAAAAACAACCGTAAAACAAGGAACAAAATGGCAATAAGTACCTACCTATTGATAATTACTTTGAATTTAAATGGACTAAATGATTCAATCAAAAGATATAGGGTGACAGAATGGATAAAAATCAAGACCCATCTATATGCTCAAGAGACTCATTTCAGACCTAAAGACATGCAGATTGAAAGCAAGGAGATGGAAAAGCATTTATCATGCCAATAGATGTGCAAAGAAAGCTGAGGTAGCAATACTTCTATTGGGCAAAACAGACTTAAAACAAAGACTGCAATAAGAAACAAAGGAAATTATATAATCATAAAGGGGATAATCCAACAAGAAGATATACCAATTATAAATATTTATGCACCCAACGTGAAAGCACCCAAATACATAAAGTGGCTCAAACAAAAGTAAAGGAAGTAATCAAGAGTAATACAATAATAGTGGGGGACTTTAGAACCTCCCTTAGATCATCTAAACAGATCATCAATGGATGATCATCTAAACAGAAAATCAGCAAGGAACCAGTGGCTTTGAATGACACATTGGACCAGATGGATGTAACTGATATATTCAGAACATTTCATCCTGAAACAACAGAATACACGTTCTTTTCAAGTGCATGTGGAACATTCTCCAGGACAGATCATATGTTGGGCCACAAAACAATTCTGAACAAATTCAAAAAGAATGAAAGTATGCCATGCATCGTTTTCAACCACAATGCTATTAAACCAGAAATCAACCACAAGAAAAAATCTGGAAGAAACCAAACATGGAAGTTAAACAACATCCTGCTAAACAATGAATCCACTGAAACCAAGAAATCAAAGAGGAAATAAAGAAATGCATGGAGACAAATGAAAATGAAAATACAATGTAATGGTCCAAAATCTTTGGGACGCAACAGAAGTGGTTCTAAGAGGGAAATTACAGGGATACAGGCCTACATCTTTCTCTCAAATTTTACCTCCTGTCATATACCCCAGACTCTTTGTCCTTATTACATCATTTTGAGTCTCCTTGCCTTTGTACATCTTATTCTGACCACCAGGTACTTTCTTCCCTCAGCTCTATAGGAAAAATTCCTACTCACCTTTCTAGGACCAGTTCAGTGGTCCCATTCCTCATGAAGCTTTTCTGGAAAAGCTCCCTGCCTCACCTCCCTGCCTCCCCATTCAGCATTTGGTCCACATCTCCATTTTAGAACTGTACCTCTGTTGATGTTTTTTAAAGAAAATATGCTTTTGTCAGGGGAGGGAGGTATTTTTTATTAAGTAATCTCTATCCCTGATGTAGGGGCATGGACTCAAGACCCTAAGATCAAGACCCGCAAGCTCTACTGACTGAACCAGCCAGGTGCCCCTAGTACTGTAGCTGTTTATTCACATTTTTCCCCCTCAACATTTTCTCAAGCTCCTTTACATTTCAGTATCTCTAAAACCAAGCATGTTGGAATTGTCCAGAATCATGGGGACAAATGAGAAAACCTGCCCATGCATGGAGACCCCTGCTAAACAATTTTTTAAAACTCCTCAGGTGATTCATTATAAAAGAGCAAGAGCTAATCCAGTGAACGTTCACCACAGGCCAAGCACTGAGTTCGGGTCATTTATGTGCACCTTCTCATTAACTCTCCTCACTGAAGCCTTACTACTGCCCCAAAGGAAGCAGGTACCTTCTCCTGACAAGTTCTGAAGTGTGACCCTAGTTAAGAAGCACCGCCTGGCACAGAGTAAGTATTCCACTGCTGAGTGAACGAATACAGAGTCTGGGACATTCTTAAGGAAAATGAGGCGATTTTGAGGCTCCAAAAAAAAAAAAAAATCAAATGAATTAAATTCTCGGAAAACAAAAAGAAGGGGTAAACAGAAAAATAATGGCATTAAGAGCCAAATCCAAAAGCTGGTTCCTCTTAAATGCCAGCCAAACAGGAAACTTTGAGAAATCTAGTACATAAAAGAAACAACTGGGGCACCTAGCCAGCTCAATCAGTGGGGTGTGTACCTCTTGATCTAAGGGTTGTGAGTTCCAGCCCCACGTTGGATGCAGAGATTACTTTAAAATAAAATCTCAAAACAGAAAGAAATGTAACAAAATAAATTACTTTAAAGGGGCGCCTGGGTGGCTCAGTCGGTTAAGCATCCAACTTTGGCTCAGGTCATGATCTCACAGATCGTGGGTTCGAGCGCCACATCAGGCTCTGTGATAAACGTTTGCTCAGAGCCTGGAGCCTGCTTCAGATTCTGTGTCTCCTCTCTCTGCCTCTCCTCCCCCTCACACTCTGTCTCACTCTGTCTCTCAAAAATAAATAAATGTAAAAATAAATAAATAAATAAATGGAATAAACAAACTCATAAAATATATAGCAGGTGTTAAGAAATGTGAAAAATCTTAATGAAGTGCATAATTTTTTAATTTTAAATCACCAATGTTGACGCAAAAAAGTAAAAACCTTAATCAAATTGTTCCCTATTAAAAATCCTAGATCTAATTGTTTTATAAGTAAATTCTTTCAAAAGGTAGAAAAAGATAATAAGCAATATGAATGCTTCTATAAGTTCAGGATAAACCACCAAAACCTGTAGATCCTTCTCACTCCAAGGGCTATTTCACTTAAGAATACAGATGCAGGGGCGCCTGGGTGGCTCAATCAGTTAAGCAACTGACTTCAGGTCAGGTCATGATCTCAGTTTGTGGGTTTGAGCCCCATGTTGGGCTCTCTGTGTTTAAAGCAGAGCCTATTATAAATCCTGTCTCCTTCTTCACTGCCCCTCCCCCCTTTATGCTCTGTCAAAAAGAAATAACAAAAAAAACCTTTTTTTTTAAGATTTTTCTTTAAAAAAATACAGATGCAAATAATTTTAAAACTTTTTATACATTTACTTTGAGAGAGAGAATATGCACGCAGGGGAGAGGCAGAGAGAAAGGGAGAGAGAGAGAGAGAATCCCGAATAGGCTCTGCACTGACAATGCGGAGCCTGACTCAGGACTCAAACTCATGAACTGCAAGATCATGACCTGAGATGAAACCTAGAGTCTAGAAATTGAGCCATCTAGGCACCCTGCAAATAACTTTTAAAAACTGTATATATTTTTAATTACCTACTATAACCAATAGAATTTTATCCCAGTACTATTTAATTGTAAAAATTTAGAAACAACTAAATGCTGAGAAAATGGTTAAAAAAAACTTTAGAATGCTCATGAAAATCAATATAAAACAGCCATTGAAAGTGATTTTTAGCGTTACCTGAGTAGCTCAGTCACTTAAGTATCTGATTCTTTTTTTTTTTTTTTAATGTTTTATTTATTTCTGAGAGAGAGAAAGACAGTGTCAGCAGGGGAGGGTCAGAGAGAGAGGGAGACACAGAATCTGAAACAGGCTCCAGGCTCTGAGCTAGCTGTCAGCACAGAGCCCAATGCGGGGCTCGAATCCACGAACCGTGAGATCATGACCAGAGCCGAAGTCGGACGCTTAAAATACTGAGCCACCCAGGTGCCCCTTAAGTATCTGATTCTTAACTTTGGCTCAGGTCATGATCTCAGGGTCGTGGGATGGAGCCCAGAGTCGGGCTCCACACTGATAGGGTAGAGCCTGCTTAAGATTCTCTCTTTCTCTTCCTCTGCCCCTCTACCCTACTCGCTCTCTTTCAAATTAAAAAAAAAAAAAAAAAAAAAAAAGTGGTTTTTAAAAAAACAAAAAGGCCGGGGGGAGGGCGCCTGAGTGGCTCAGTCGGTTGAGCATTCAATTTCGGCTGAGGTCATGATCTCACGGATCGTGGGTTTGAGGTTCTGTGTTGACAGCTAGCTCAGACGCTGGAGCCTGCTTCAGATTCTGTATTTCTTTCTCTCTCTGACCCTTCCCTGCTCACGCTGTCTCTCTCTCTCAGAAATAAATTTAAAAAAACAAAAAGGAGTCATCACCTGGGTGGCTGAGTTGATCTGACTCTTGATTTCAACTTTGGTTGCGATCTCAGGGTTATGCTGGGCATGGAGTCTGCTTAAGATTCTCTCCCTCTCCTGGGGCGCCTGGGTGGCTTAGTCGGTTAAGCGTCCGACTTTCGCTTAGGTCATGATCTCACAGTTCGTGGGTTCGAGCCCCGCGTCGGGCTCTGTGCTGACTGCCAGCTCGGAGCCTGGAGCCTGTTTCAGAGTCTGTGACTCCCTCTCTCTCTGACCCTCCCCTGCTCACGCTGTCTCTCTCTCTCTCTCCTAGAAATAAATAAAACATTTTAAAAAAAAAAAAAAAGATTCTCTCCCTCTCCCTCTGCTTCTCCCACCACTAGTGCACTCACACTCTCTAAAAAAAAAAAACAACTAAATAAGTAAATAAAACAAAAGAAAACTTTAGGGGTGCCTGGGTGGCTCAGTCGGTTGAGCATCTGACTTTCGGCTTTGGCTCAGGTTATGATCCAAGGGTCATGGGATTAAGCCCTGAGTCGGGCTCCAGGTTGAGCATGGAGTCTGCTTAAGATTCTCTTTCCCTCTGCCATTATCCCCTACTCATGTGCTTTCTCTCTCTCTCTGGAAAAAAAAAATAAAAATTACACTAAAACCTTGGATTGCAAGTAACTTGCTGTGCGAGTGTTCCACAAGATGAACAAACATTTCTAATAAATTTTAACTTGATAAACAAGTGATGTCTTCCAATAAAAGTAATACGTGATGTCGAACATCACATGATCACAACTAAGCCAATGGTTTTCTCTCGTTCTCTCTGCGGGACTGTGGGTGATTGTCAATGCAATGTCACATTTCCAGGAAATCCTCAAAAGAAAGCAAAAGCAAGTGTCACTGGATAGGTTCCCTGTAAAAGCTGCATGAACTTTCTTGTCTCCCTCACACCAGCCACAAAGGTTTTCAAAGATAAGTGCAGGTTACTTTATTTTCCTTTATAAATTTGTATTATATAACAGTATTGTAGTCATTTTTATATGAGTATTTTTGGGTCGTGGAACGAATCATCTGAGTTTCCATTATTTCTCACAAGGAAATGCATTTTAGGGGTGCCTGGGTGGCTCAGTCGGCTAAGCGTCCGACTTCGGCTCAGGTCATGATCTCACGGTTTGTGGGTTCGGGCCCTGCGTAGGGCTCTGTGTTGACAGCCAGCTCAGAGCCTGGAGCCTGTTTCGGATTCTGTGTCTCCCTCTCTCTCTGCCCCTCCTCTGCTCAAGCTGACTCTGTCTCTCTCTCAAAAATAAATAAAACAATTAAAAAAAAAAAAAAAAACAAGGAAATGCACTTTAACACACCAGTGCTTTGGATTACAAGCATGTTTCTGGAATGAATTACACTCACAAACCAAGGTTTTACTGTATATGAAATTTAAAACGTTTTCATTGAAAATGTTTAAGGGAAAAACATGCAGTAAGGAGAAAAGAAGGAAATTCATTACAACAAATACAGAGGTGCTAAAGAAGGATCACAAATGACTTTTTTCTATTAAATAGTCTATGTTAGGGCGGAGTCAAGGTGGCAGAGGAACAGGGAAACCCTAGGCTTGCCTCGTCCCTCAAACACAGCTAGATAAATACCAAATCATGGTGGGGAGAGGGCTGGGTGGTTCAGTCAGTTAAGTGTCCAACCCCGGCTTTCGGCTCATGTCATGACCTCACAGTCCATGAGACTGAGACTGAGCCCCCACTGGACTCTGCTGACAGCACGGAGCCTGCTTGGGATTCTCTCTCTTTCTCTCTGCCCCTCGCTACTCCCTCTCGTCTCAAAATAAATAAATAAACTTTAGAAAAATATATCAAATCATTTTGAACACCCAAGAAATTGATCTGAGGACCGAGAGAGTAAAAAGGCACAACCAAAGCTGGAAAAAACCCACCATATCGTGGAAAGTAGGAACTGCAAAGAGTTGATTTGGGGAGGAGGAGAGCTCCAGGGGCTGTGATGGGGAGGGACCCTGATCGCAGAGAGAGGAGCAGGAGAGACAGAAAGAGACAGAGAGAAAGAGTGAAAGTACACGTGGGGAACTGCACAAGAAAAACTCTTCCCAAAACACTGCCTCAGAAAGGGAGAGGGGCTCAATACCACAAGATTGGGTGTACAGTCTGAAGTGTCAGGTCTGCACCATCACCAGAATCTCACTTGGCAGGCGTAATGGTGGTCTGACGGGAAAGGAGGGCAGACACAGAGCGGGCAGCATGCTCTGAAGACCCCCTGGGTCACAAAGGGAGAAGCAGTTATGCTGCTTCATTTGGCTACAACTGAGTGCATTTGGGAGAGGTGGCACAGTCTCTCTGGGGGCAAAAGACCTGCTGGCTGCAAGCTCAAATGGATGCCATGACAATGAAGATGGATGAACCAAAGGAATCAGTGATACAGAAGATAAAATTATGGAAAATAATGAAGCTGAAAAGAAGAGAGAAAGAAAGGCATTAGGTCAAAATGCAGATTTAGGGAACTCAGCAACTCCTTAAAGCGTAGTAACATTTGTATTATAGAAGTCCCAGGATGAAGAGAGAGAAAAAGGGGTAGGTTTATTTGAGCAAATTATAGCTGAAAACTTCCCTAACCTGGGGAAGAAAACAGACATCAAAATCCAAGAAGCAGAGAAAAACTACCATTAAATTCAACAAAAGACAGCCATCACCAAGGCATATCATAGTCAAATTCACAAAATACATAGATAAGGAAAAATAAGGGAAGACTCCTGAAAGCAGCAAGGGGAAAAAAAAGTACTCAACACACAAGGGAAGACAGATCAGGTGTGCAGCAGATCTGTCCACAGAAACATGCTGGGCCAGAAGAGAGTGGCATGATATATTCAATGTGCTGAATGGGGAAAATATGCAGCCATGAATACTTTATCCAGTAAGACTGTCATTCAGAATAGAAGAGAGTGGCACCTGGGTGGCTCAGTTGGTTAAGAATCCAGCTCTTGGTTTCAGCTCAGGTCATGATCTCACGGTTTTGTGAGTTCAAGCCCCATGTCGAGCTCTGCTTTGATAGCATAGAGCCTGCTTGGGATTCTCTGTTTCCCTCTCTCTCTGCCCCTCCCCCACTCACAGGGTCTTTGTCTCTCAAAATAAATAAACTAAAAAAAAAAAAAAAGAGAGAGAGAGAAAAAGAGATAAAGAGTTTCCCAAACAAAAACTAAAGGAGTTCATGACCACTAAACCAGCCCTGCATAAAATATTAAAGAGGACTCTATCTGTGGGGAAAAAAGGACCAAAAGCAACAAAGGCTAGAAAGGAACAGAGAAAATCACCAGAAACACCAATTTTTATAGGTAATACAAAGGCACTAAATTCATATCTATCAATAATCACTCTGAATGTAAATGGACTAAATGTTCCAATCAAAAGACACAGGGTATCAGAATGGACTGAAAAACAAGACCCCATCTATATGGTGCCTACATGAGATTCATTTCAGACCTAAAGACACCTGCAGATTGAGAGTAAAGGATGAGGGGCACCTTGGTGGCTCAGACAGTTAAGCATCCAACTTCAGCTCAGGTCATGATCTCAGGGCTCATGGGTTGGAGCCCCAAGTTGGGCTCTGTCCTGACGGTTTAGAGACTGGAGCCTGCTTTGGATTCAGGGTCTCCCTCTTTCTCTGCCCTTCTCCCACTCATGCTCTGACTCTCTCTCACCTAAATAAATAAACATTAAAAAAAAAAAAAAAAGTAAAAGATGATGTAAAGGTAGATGGTTTACATAACGATAAGGATGGAGAACCATCTATCATTCTAATGGAAGTCAAAAGAAAGCCATACTTATACCAGAAAAAATTGATTTTAAATCAAAGACTGTAATAAGAGATGAAGAAGGGCATTACATCATAATTAAGAAGACCTAACAAATGTATATATTTATTCCCCCAACTTGGAAGCACCCAAATATATAAATGACACACTGAACTAGATGGGACTTAACAGGTATATTCATAACATTTCATCCTAAAGCAAAACATACATTCTTTTCAAGTGCACACAGAACATTCTCCAAAGTAGACCACATACTGGGTCACAAAACAGCCCTCAACAAGTATAAAAAGATTGAGATCATACCATAAATATTTTCAGACCACAATGCTATGAAACTTGAAGTCAACCACAAGAAAAAGTTTGGAAAGACTAGAAATACATGGAGGTTAAAAACATCCTGTTAAAGAATGAGTGGGTTAACCAGGAAATTAAAGAAGTAAAAAAGTACATGGAAGCAAATAAAAATGAAACCACAACAGTCCAAAACCAATGGGATGCAGGAAAGGCATTCCTCAGAGAGAAATATATTGCAACAATACAGGAATCAAGAAAAATCTCAAATACACAATTTAACTTTACACTTAAAGGTGCTAGAAACAGAACAGCAAATAAAGACTAAAGCCAGCAGAAGGGAAATAATAAATATTAGAGCAGAAATAAATGATAAACAAACCGAACAGATCAATGAAACTAAGAGCTGGTTCCTTGAAAGAATTAATAAAATTGATAAATGTGGGGCACCTGGGTGGCTGAGTGTCAATTAAGTATCTGACTCCTGATTTTCTCAGGTCATGATTTCAGGGTTGTAAGATTAAGCCCCATGTAGGACTCCCTGTTGGGTGTGGAGCCTACTTAAGATTCTCTCTCTCTTTTCCCTCTGCCTCTCCCCCACTCATGTGACCACTCCTCTCTCTCTCTTCTCTCTCTCTCTCTCCAAAAAAAAAAAAAAAAAACCCCCCCCCCCCCCCCGCCAGACTTCTCAAAAAGGGAAAGGTGCCAATAAATAAAATCACAAATGAAAGAGTAGAGGTCACAACCAATACCACAGAAAAACAAACAATTACAAAAGAATGCTATGAAAAATTATATGCCAACAAACTGGGCAATCTGGAAGAAACGGACAAATTCCTAGAAACATACAAACTACCAGAACTGAAAGAGAAGAAATAGAAAATTTGAACAGACCCATAACCAGCAAAGAATTTAATCACTAATCAAAAATCTCCCAAAAAACAAAAGTACAGGGCCAGGTGGCCTCCTATGGAAATTCTATCATGTATTTAAAGAAGAGTTAATACCCATTTTTCCTAAGTTGTTCCAAAAAATAGAAATCGAAACTTCTGAACTCATTTTACAAGGCCAGCATTAGCTTGATTCCAAAAGCAGACAAAGACTCCACTAGAAAGGAGAACTACAGGTCAATATCCCTGATGAACATGGATGCAAAAATTCTCAACAAGATACCAGCACATTGAATCCAATAGTACATTAAAAAATTATCCACTATGATCAAGTGGGATTTATTCCTGGGCTTCAAGGGTGATTCACAAATCAATCAATGTGATATATTACATTAATGAAAGAAAGAATAAGAACCATATGATCCTCTCAGTAGATGCAGAAAAAGCATTTGACAATATACTGTATCCATTCTTTTTTTTTTTTTTTTTTTTTAGTTTATTTAATTTGGGAGAAGGGGAAGGGACAGAGAGAGAGAAAGAGAGAGAATCCCAAGCAAGCTCTGTGCTGTCAGTAGGGAGCCTGACATGGAGATCAAATCCACAAACCATGAGGTCACGACCTGAGCCGAAACTAAGAGTTGGACACTTAGCCAACTGAGCCACCCAGGCATACCTACAGCATCCATTTTTGATAAAAACCCTCAACAAAGTAGGGACAGATGGAACATACCTCAAATCATAAAGGCCATATATGAAAGACCCACAGCTAATATCAACCTCAATGGGGAAAAAATGAGAGCTTTTCTTCTTTGGTCAGGAACAAGACAGCAATGTCCACTCTCACCATTACTATTTAACATCGTACTGAAGTCTTAGTCTCAGCAATCAGACAACAAAAAGAAATGAAGGGCATCCAAATCAGTACGGAAGAAGTCAAACCAAAAAGGTAAAACTATAGAACATTATGAAAGAAACTGAAGAGGACACAAAAAAATGGGAAAGCATTCCATGTTTATGAAATGGAAGAACAAACACTGTCAAAATGTCTATACTACCCACTGTTGGCGGGAATATAAACTGGTATAGCCACCATAGAAAACAATATGGAGGTTCTTCAAAAAGTTAAGACTAGAACTACCCTACAAACCAGCAATTGCACTACTAGGTATTTACCCAAAGGATATAAAAAGAAGATTCAAAGGGGAACATGTACCCTGATGTTTATAGCAGCGTTATCAACAAGAGTCAAACTATGGGAGTTAAGATGGCAGAGAAGTAAAGGAACTGGGATTTCCCTCATCCCTCAAACACAGCTATACTGAGGTCAGATCACTTCGAACACCCAGGAAATCAATCTTGTGTTGCATCCTGTGTTGTTAATTTTATGCATTCTGACAGGTGTGAAATGTATCTTGCTGTGGTTTTGATTTGTATTTCTCTGATGATGATGCAAAATAAACTAGATACAGTGACCACAAGGATGGAAGAAGCAGAGGAGAGAAAAGGTGGAATAGAAGATACAATTACAGAAAATTATGAAGCAGAAAAACAGAAGAAAAGGAAATTCCTAGACCATGAAGGGAGAACTAGAGAGCTAAGTGGTTCCATGAAATGAAATAATATCCATATCACAGGAGTTCCAGAAGAAGAGTGAGAGAAAGGGGAAGAAAGTTTATTTGAACAACTTATAGCTAAGAGCCTAATCCGGGGAAGGAAGCAGGCGTCCAAGTCCAAGAGGCACAGAGAACTTCCTTCAAAATCAACAAAAACAGGTCAACACCACAACATATCATAGTGAAACTGACAACATACAAAGATAAAGAAGGAATTCTGAAAGCAGCTAGGGATAAACAAGCCTTAACCTACAAAGGTAGACACATAAGGGTAGTAGTAGACCTGTCCACTGAAACTAGGCAGGTCAGAAGGGAGGAGCAGGAAATATTCAATGTGCTGAAAAGGAAAAATATGCAGCCAAGAATCTTTTATCCAGCAAGGTTGTCATTCAGAATAGAAGGAGAGATAAAGGCTTTCCCAGACAAACAAAATCTAAAGGAGTTCACGACCACTAAACCAGCCCTGCAGGAGACCCTAAGGGGGACTCTGTGAGTGGAAAGCAGCAAAGACTACAAAGGACCAGAGACATCACCACAAACAGGAAAACCTGCAGATAACACAATGACACTAAATCCGTATCTTTCAATAATCACTCTGAATGTAAATGGACTAAATGCCCCAATCAAAAGACATGGGGTAGCAGAATGGCTAGAAAAACAAGATCCATCTGTATGCTGCCTACAAAAGACTCATTTTAGACCTGAGAACACCTGCAGATTGAAAGTGAGGGGATGGAGAACCATCTATCATGCTATGGGACATCAAAAGAAAGCCAGAGTAGCCATACTTATATCAGACAAGCTATATATATATTTTAAAATTTTTAATGTTTATTTATTTTAGAGAGAGGAAAAAAAAAAGTGAGAGAGATAGTGAGGGAACAGCAGATAGAGAAGGAGACACAGAATTCAAGGCAGGCTCCAGGCTGTGAGCTGTCAGCACAGAGCCCAAAGCGGGGCTCACACTCACAAACTGAGAGATCATGACCTGAGCCAAAGTCAGATGCTTATTCTTTTTTTTTTTTTTAATGTTTTTTTTTTAATTTATTTCTAGGAGAGAGAGAGAGAGAGACCGTGTGAGCAGGAGAGGGTCAGAGAGAGAGGGAGTCACAGACCGAAACAGGCTCCAGGCTCCAAGCCGGCAGTCAGCACAGAGCCCGATGCAGGGCTCGAACCCACAAACCGCGAGATCATGACCTAAGCGACAGTTGGACGCTTAACCGACTAAGCCACCCAGGCACCCCGTCAGATGCTTATTCAAGTGAGCCACCCAGGAGCCCCAGACAAGCTGGATTTTAAAACAAAGACTGTAACAAGAGATGAAGAAGGGCATTATATCATAATTAAGGGGTCTATCCATCAAAAAGAGCTAATAATTGTAAATGTTTATGCCCCTAAAATGAGACACCCAAATATATTAAGTCAATTAATCAGTAACAAAAATAAATGTATAGGTAATAATACCATGATGGTAGGGGACTTTAATACTCCACTTACAGCAATGGACAGGTCATCTAGGCAGGAAATCAATAAGGAAACAATGATTCTGAAAAACACATTGGACCAGAGGGACTTAACAGATACATTGAGAACTTTTTATCTAAAAGCAGAATACACATTCTTCTCGAGTACACGTGAAACATTCTCCAAAATAGACCACATACTGGGTCACAAACAGCTCTCAACAAGTATAAAAAGATTGAGATCATACCATGCATATTTTCAGATCACAACGCTATGAAACTTGAAATCAACCACAAGAAAAAATTTGGAAAGCCCCCAAATACATGGAAGTTAAACAACATCTACTACTAAAGAATAAATGGGTCAACTAGAAAACTAAAGAAGAAATTTAAAAATATATGGAAGCCAGTGAAAATGAAAACACAACAGCTCAAACCCTTCTGGATGCAACAAAGACAGTCTTAAGAGGAAAATATACTGCAGTTCAGGCCTATCAAGAAGCAAGAAAGGTCCCAAATACACAACCAAGTTAGAGCTAGAAAGGGAACTGCAAAGAAAGCCCAAACACAGTAGAAGAGAAATAACAAAGATAAAAGCAGAAATAAACAATACAGAATACAAAAAAAAAAAAAAAAAAAGATCAATGAATCTAAGAGCTGGTTTTTTTTTTCTGAAAGAATAAAACTCATAAACCCCTAGCCAGACTTCTCAAAAAGAAAAGAGAGAGGACCCAAATGGATAAAATCACAAATGAAAGAGGAGAGATCATAACCAACACCATAGAAATACAAATAATTACTAGAGAATACTATGAAAAATTATATGCCAACAAACTGGACACTCTGGAAGAAATGGACAAATTCCTAGATGCACACACTACCAAAACTCAAACAGGGGAAGAAATAAAAAAATTTGAACAGATCCATAACCAGAAAATTGAATCAGTTATCAAAAATATCCCAACAAATAAGAGTCCTGGGCCAGATGGCTTACCAAGGGAATTCTACCAGACATTTAAAACAGATTTAACACCTATTCTTCTCAAACTGTTCCAAAAAATAGAAATAGAAGGAAAATTTCCAGACTCATTCTATGAAGCCAGCATTACCTTGATCCCAAAACCAGACAAAGATTTCACTAAAAAGGAAAATAACCGGCCAATATCCCTGATGAACATGATGCAAAAATTCTCAACAAGATATTAGCAAATCAAATTCTACAGTATATTAAAAGATTTATCCACCATGATCAAGTAGGATTCATTCCTGGGCTGCAGGGCTGGTTCAATATTCACAAATCAATCAATATGATATACTACATTAATAAAAGAAAGAATGAGAACCATATGATCCTCTCAATAGATGCAGAAAAAGCATTTGACAAATTACAGTATTCTTTCTTAATAAAAACCCTCAAGAAAGTCAGAATAGGAACACACCCTAACATTATAAAGGCCATATATGAAAGGTCCACAGCTAATATCATCTTCAATGTGGAAAAACAAAGAGGTTTCTGCCTGAGATCAGGAACACAACATGGACGTCTACTTAACACAGTGTTGGAAGTCCTATCTTCAGCAATCAGACAACAAAATAAAAGGTATCCAAATTGGTAAAGAAAAAGTCAAACTTCACTCTTCACAGATAACCCGATAGTTTACATGGAAAACCTGAAAGACTCCACCTAAAAACTGCTAGAGCAGATACAGGAATTCAGCAAAGTCTCAGGATACAAAATCAATGAACAGAAATTGATCGCATTTCTATACACCAATAATGAAGCAACAGAAAGAGATATCAGGGAAGCAATTCCATTTACAACTGCATCATCAAAAACCATAAAATACTTAGGAATAAACCTAACCAAAGAGGCAAAAAATCTGTATCCTGAAAAGTATAAAAAGCTTATGAAAGAAACTGAAGAAGACACAAAGAAATGGAAAAACATTCCACACTCATGGATTCAAAGAATATTCTTAAAATGTTGATACTACCCATATCAATCTACACATCCAAAGCAATCCCAGTCAAAATAGCACCAGCATTCTTCACTGAGCTAGAACAAACAATCCTAAAACTTGTATGAAAGCACAAAAGAACCCGAATAGCCAAAGTAATGTTGAAAAAGAAAACCAAAGCTGGAGGCATCACAATCCCGGACTTTAGCCTGTATTACAAAGCTGTAATCATCAAGACAGTATGGTACAGGCACAAAAACAGACACATAGACCAATGGAAGAGAACAGAGAAGCCAGAAATGGACCCACAAATATAAGGCCAACTCATTTTCAACAAAGCAGGAAAGAGTACCCAATGGAATAAAGACAGTCTCTTTAGCAAATGGTGCTGGGAGAACTAGACAGTGACATGCAGAACAACAAAACTGGACCACTTTCTTATACCATACACAGAAATAACTCAAAATGGATCAAAGACCTAAATGTGAGGCAGAAAACCATCAAAATTCAACAGAAGAAAATAGGCAGCAACCTCTTTGCCCTCAGCTGCAGCAACTTCTTAATTGACATGTCTCTGAAGGCAAGTGAAATAAAACCAAAGATGAACTATTGGGATTTCATCAAAATAAAAAACTTCTGCACAACAAAGAAAACAAATCAATAAAACTAAAAGGTAACCGACAGAATGGGAGAAGATATTTGCAAATGACATATTGGATACAGGGTTAGTATTCAAAAATCTATAAAGAACTTACCAAACTCAACACCCAAAAAACAAATAATCCAGTGAAGAAATGGGCAGAAGACATGAATAGACACTTTTCCAAAGAAGACATCCAGATAGCTAACAGACACCTGAAAAGATGCTCAACATTGCTCATCAGGAAAATATAAATCAAAACCACACTGAGATATAACCGTACACCAGTCAGAGTGGCTAAAATGAACAATTCAGGAAACAACAGATGTTGGCAAGGACGTAGAGAAAGGGGAACCCTCTGTTGGTGGGAATGCAAACTGGTGCAGCCACTCTGGGAAACCTTGTGGAGGTTCCTCAAAAAATTAAAAATACAATTACCCTAAGACCCAGCAACTGCACTACTAGGAATTTATCCAAAGGATACAGGAATGCTGATTTGAAGGGGCAAATGCACCCCAATGTTGATAGCAGCACTATCAACAACAGCCAAATTATGGAAAGAGCCCAAATATCCATCAACTGATAGATTAAGATGTATACACACACTAGAATACTACTTGGTGATGAAAAAGAATGAAATTTTGTCATCTGCAACAACATGGATAGAACTGGAGGGTATCATACTAAGTGAAATAAATCAGTCAGAGAAAGACAGATATCCTATGATTCATTCATATGTGGAATTTGAGAAACTTAACAGATGATCATAGGGGAAAGGAAGGTGATGGGCACTGATGAGGGTACCTGTTGGGATGAGCACTGGGTGTTCTATGTAAGTGATGAATCACTGGAATCTATTCCTGAAGCCAAGACTCCACTGTATATTAGCTAACTTGAGAATAAACCAAAGGAAAAAAAAAAAGCCAAACTATGGAAACAGTGCAAATGTCCATCAACTGATGAATGGATAAAGATGTGGCATACACACACACACACAAGAATATTAGTAAGCCATCAAAAGGAATGAAATTTTGCCATTTGCAATGACGTGGGTGGAGCTAGAGTGTACTATTCTAAATGAAATAAGTCAGGTAGAGAAAAACAAATACCATAAGATTTCACTAATACGTGGAATTTAAGAAACAAACCAAATGATTTAACACATGGAAAGGAAAAAGAGAAAAGGGGGAGGGAAACAATATAAGAGAGTCTTTATGATAGAGGCACCTGGGTGGCTTGGTTGGTTGAGCATCTGGCTCTTGATTTTGGCTCAGGTCATGATCACATGGTTTGTGGGTTCGAGCCCTGCCTGGGGCTCCAAGTTGATAGCACGGAGCCTGCTTGGGATTCTTTCTCCGCCTCTCTGCCCTTTCCCTGCTCATATGCGCGCGTGCTCTCTCTCTCACGCGCGCTCTCTCTCTCTCTCCAATCAAGAAATAAACAAAAAAAGGAGAGAGATTCTTCACAATAGAGAACTGAATATCACTTAAATGGGTGATAGTATTAAGGAGGGCATGTGTCGTGTTGAGCACTGGGTATTATTTGTAAGTATTGAATTGCTAAATTTTACTTGTGAAAACAGTATTATACTGTATGTTAACTAGACTTTAAACAGAATTTTGAAAAAAAAAGAGAAAAAAGTCTATTTGTATGCTCACATGCTTTAAGATATATTTAAAAAAATTTTTTTAATGTTTATTTATTTTTAAGTGACAGAGAGAGACAGAGAAAGAGAGGGAGCACAAGCAGGGGAAGGGCAGAGAGAGAGGGAGACACAGAATCTCAAGCAGGCTCTAAGTTCTGAGCTGTCAGCACAGAGCCTGACACAGGGCTCAAACTCACGGACCATGAGATCATGACCTGAGCCAAAGTTGGATGCTTAACCAATTGAGCTAACCAGGCACCCCAAGATATATTTTAATAAAAGTAGTACAAGACAGGGGCGCCTGGGTGGCTTAGTCGGTTAAGCGTCCGACTTTCGACTTTCGCTTAGGTCATGATCTCGCGGTTCGTGGGTTCGAGCCCCGTGTCGGGCTCTGTGCTGACTGCCAGCTCAGAGCTTGGAGCCTATTTCAGAGTCTGTGTCTCCCTCTCTCTCTGATCCTCCCCTGCTCACGCTGTCTCTCGCTCTCTCTCTCCTAGAAATAAATAAAAATATTAAAAAAAAAAAAGTAGTACAAGACATAGAAAAGTCAGGAAAATAATCATATTTTTGAAATAGGCCTTAGAAGAACAGGTTTTGACACCCTAACATTGTCTTAAAGACAAAATTTCTTATAACTATTCAGTGAACCTTAAAAACCATTTTATGCAATTATTTTATCAGAAAATTAGGGTCACTGGAAAAATAGTTTTTCTATGTTAGGAGCAGCAAATGCAGAAAGCACAAAATTACTGCTTGGTGTTAAATGGTTATTAGCATTTGCTTTGACACCCACTTGCAGAGCATGTACTCTGGAGAAAGGGTCAAATGGCCGCGCCCTAAAGGAGCTGAAAGCCTAGCAGAGATGGATGGGTAAACACACAACTCCATATGACAAAAAACAGTAGGATGACAGCTATGTACCAGAGCTGTGGGAACACACAAGAGGGGCACCTGGCCTTACGCAGAAAAAAAGAGGGTCTGGGCTGAGCTTAAGGCCCAGCTCCAGTGAGCTCAGGAGAAGGCTGAGAGAGGGGACCTCTGGTCAGAGGCAGCCTGAACCTCCCTGACTGCAAACATCCTGACCTGGTTCAACAAGTGTCCTTGATGCCCCTGGAGGCTCTAGAGGCGTCCTGAGCCTGGATGACCCGAGTCAGCTCTGGCTGAGCCTGTTCATCCTGATGATGAGCTCTTGGGAGCTGGATTCAATGGAGACCAGATCCTGGTCCCTCTCTATTTCCTCTCCTTCAAAGAAAACCAGGTATTCATTTGCAGCTTTTCTCTTCTAAAACTTTCCCCATCTCTTACTATTCTGGCGGGTTCACCTTTTTTTATTCCTAACTAAAAGTGGAGTGCACAAATAATGAAAAAAAGATATATAATGTTTACACAGATATAGCTACTAATGATCCCACAGATCCTAAGGATTTTCAGGGTATTCCTCCTTTGCTCCCATTCTCCTCCACTTTGTTTTTTGTTTGTTTGTTTTTAACGTTTATTTATTTTTGACACAGAGAGAGAGCACGAGCTGGGGAGGGGCAGAGAGAGAGGGAGACACAGAATCTGAATCAGGCTCCAGGCGCTGAGCTGTCTGCACAGAGCCCGATGTGGGGCTCGAACCCACGGACCGTGAGATCATGACCTGAGCTGAAGTCGGACGCTTATCCGACTGAGCCACCCAGGTGCCCCTTTTCTCCCCCACTTTGGAGCCACTTCAGGTATTAGCACAGTACAGGGGGGAGGTCCCACCCACCAAACACCTCTCCACAGGAGCTCCAACTCAAACTCTTGTTCCTACACTTCATCATTCACAGCAATCTTGAAAAGTAAGAAGATATCCTAGTTTCCTGCTCAAGAATAGTGACTCGAGGTGTATTAACCATGTCCAACATTCTGAACACACCAGACACACACACCCTGCTGCTCATCTGCCCAGAGCACTATTCTCTAGACCTGTGCGTCATTAACTCCCTCGCCTCCTTCTGTACAGATGTCACCATCTCAATAAGGATAAGGCTTACCCTGACCACCTTAAGTTGTACCCTTACCACAAGCCACCCTCTCCTGCACTCAATCCCCCTTACTTTTCTCTACCTTTTTTTTCCTCCAGGCACTCTCACCTTCTAGGATATTATAAAAGTTACTTACTGAATCTTTTGATCTCCTCCTTCTAGGATGTAAGCCCCGTGAAAGCAGAGAGCGTTATAAATTTTGTTCACTGTTGTATCCCAACTACTTAGAACTGTGTCTTAGCACATCACAGGGGTTCAATGGTTATTGGCTGAATGAAGAGATGAATGAATGGATGGATTATGAAGGCCAAAAAGCAAAAGTCCAAACCCATTTCTATTCTCATCTACCCATTGCCTGCAGCCCACACACACTGTCACACAAGACAACAGTTTCGTGAACATGCCCCTCATCTTCCGACCTCCCAATGCCCTGACCCACAAAGTGAATCGGCTCTATCTCCACCTCCTTCATTTTCATTTGTTGGACTCTGCTCCTAGGTAAAAGTGACATCTCCATTGACTTTCCCACAGGCAGAATTTCCTCTCCCCTCTCTGTAGTCAGGCCAACCTCTGGACCTCTGAAACAACACCTGACACCACCTATCGCGCATGAGGCTTCCCCCACTCAGTTAACCTCCAGGATAAGCAGTCACATGTCTCAATTACTCATCTCTTGCATTCCCAGAGGGCCAAGCTCAGAAAAAGGGAACCTCCAACAAAGGGAAATTTCTTCCTAAAAAGCTCCCTTTGTAGAGTCTTTGTCCTGTCCTTTATCCAGGGTCATCATCTGCAGCCTGGGTTAGGTAACCCAAGTGGACGGGGTCGGGTCATTTCATGAGAATATAACTAAATTAGAGTATTTGGGGAACAAAGCTTTGAAAGCAGTCCCTACTACATTCACTGTTCTGAACACAAATCCACTTTCACCATTAAAAAGGCAACCCCTATGGAAAGGATTATCACCCCTCCCCTCTTGGATCACCACTCTCATGAGATGTTAAGTGTGATGTTAAGTGATTCTAATTCTCACAGCCTACTGAGGAAACATTTTATATGTAAAGGCACTGATGACCAGTGATTTGCTCTGGCTCACCTCAAACCAAACAACTGTCCTGGGTGTTACTTGTCTTACTCCTTAAGGCTGACCCTTATAAAACAAAAACATAGAAGAAATAAAAGATATAGGGGCGCCTGCATGGCTCAGTTGGTTAAGCGTTCGACTTTGGCTCAGGTCATGATCTCATGGTTCGTGGTTTCGAGCCCCGCTTTGGACTCTGTGCTGACAGCTAGCTCAGAGCCTGGAGACTGTTTCAGATTCTGTGTCTGCCTCTCTCTCTGACCCTCCTTGCTCACACTGTCTCTCTCTCAGAAATAAATAAAACATTAAAAAAAGAAGAAAAAGTAAAAGATATAAAGGCATTATACATACTCTGTGTATTTAATTTACAGTAAACTGCTTTACAGTAAACTGCTTTTAAATGATATTATTAGTCAGTATGTTTATCTGGATTGGGTTTTTTTGTTTAGATTCTACTTTTAAGCAATCTCTACATCCAGTGTGGGGCTTGAACTCACAACCCAGAGATCAAGAGTCACATGCTCCACCAAGTGAGCCAGCAAGACATTCCTGGATTGATCCTGATAGTCTAAAACACTCAGCAACTAAAATCTTTGATTTTTCCTTGATTCTAAAGAGAGTGTAGATTAAAATACTATCTGAGCCTTGTTATATTTTCACAAATATACTCTATGCAAATCAACATATAACCTCAGAGTTGTGATGCTACTAGACAATGCCTCCTCCCTCACAAGAATGAGTTCAGAAATCAGCTTCATCAGAAATCAGCTTCATAAAATAATGAAGCTGAAGGCTGGGCACCTGGGCTGTCCACTATTATACCTTTGTTAAAGCAAAAAAGAACGCAAAAAGCTATGGGGCAGGTCCTTCTTGTTCTGTTTTTTTTTTTTTTCCTCACTCCGGGACCAAGAAAGCCCAATTCCAGCCTCTTCCTAGGCAAATCCTGACCAAGCTTCTCTGGCTCCTTAAGATCTCTTTATCACCTCTGAGTCGGAAACTGGGGCTCCTCTCTCCTTCACTCACCAACAGTTACTTCCTCCTCTACACTTTTCTATCCTGTCTCCCTACCCTCTCCATTCCTTGACAAGAGTTCAAGGAATTGGCTTGGCACTCGGGACTCTCAGCAGTGACACTTCCCAACACTTTCACTCTTAACTCCTTCAGCAGAACCGCACCTGGTCCCCTCCTTCTGGAAAGCCCGTTCCCCACAGCTCTGGACATCTTGGGTTTCACAAGACTAGGGAAGCTCCCAAGCGACGACCGAGCTAGGAAAGGGAGTCGCTCAGGCGGAGAACAATGACCGCTCTAAACCTGCCCCAGGGGCCTCGCTGGATGGGACGCCCTGGGATAGTGAGGAACCCGCTGCTCACCTGGGGCACGGCCGTCGGAGGCCTCGGGGCCATTCCTGTCTCCCCGGGGTCGACTCCCACACTGGGGCTGGGGAGAAAGGAAAAGGCTCACTCACGCAGCTGCAACCGCTGACCCCTCCCCACCGTGCCGGGCCCGTCTCTGCCCCTCAGTCAGTTCTCTGGGGAGAAGGACAGGGAGCTGAGCGGACAGCGCCTGGGCCTGCCGTTCCCCCACCCTCAAATTTAAGGCTCGCCGCGTCCGGGACTCCGTCCTCTGGCCACGCCCAGTCCCACCCGCAGGATGGTGGGCGCGGCCCGGCGGATACGAGCCAAACCCGTGGGAGTTGCCGCCTGGACCCGCGCACTCGGTATTACCGCCTCCTGAGACTCCGGGTTTCTCGACCTCGGGCCCACCCAGGACTCGGGCCAGCTCCTCCTGCACCTGCTGCAGGGCCAGTCCTCTCCAATGCTGAAGTGCGGAGGGACGGCCCAAAGCGGCCTTAGCCGCACTGGGGCCGGACAATGGCCGCAGCGGCGGGGCAGAGCCGGAAGTGCGCTTGCGCACGCGGAGGCTCACTCCCGCAACTCCCGGGCAGCTGCCGACTACACTTCCCAGAGGCACCCGCGTGTGGGTCCTATAGAGGCAGCCTGGGAGGTAGTTGCGCCACTTTCGGGCCGCTATGGTGGGGTCCGCAGTGTGGCTTGGGTACTCGTGCATCCTTTTATTCCAGTAGTAGTCATAGAGCACCTTCTCTGTGCTCGGGGCATGTTGCTAGAGGCAGGATTCGGCTGTGGATAGGAAAGAAAAGACCCTGCTTTCGGGGAGCTAGCGTGCCCTTCTCTGGAGGAGGCCAATAATAAAAACCTAAACGCATCGAGGGACTGACCAGCTACAGGAATAGGACAGTTAAGCGAGCGGGGCAACGTTGCATCATCATCACAAGATGCTATTTCCTTTGCCTCTTCTGTGCCATCTTTCACCCATGGGTCACTCCCGAAGATTTAAACAGTGATTCCCTGGATCACACCTACAATGACTTAAATAGTTAAGTCATTTGCTACTCCAAGGGGATAAGAGAAACTCTTCCTCTTGTCCCAGAATTGGTAACCCGGACTCAGCTGAGGACTTGGTTCTTCCGCATTCTGAAGAGAGATAAAACATTTGGGGTCAGACACCATCAGGTCTTATAAAAGAGGAGGCAGGTGCTGAATTTTTGCCCTATTGCTATTAACCATTGCCTCCACACCACCGCTCTTTCCCAGGCTCTATGAAGAGACTTGAATGGGGGGCGCCTGGGCGGTTCAATCGGTTAAGCTTCCGACTTTAGCTCAGGTCATGATCTCAGGGTTCGTCAGATCGAGCCCCACTTGGGGCTCTCTTCTGGCAGCTCAGAGCCTGGAGCCTGCTTTGGATTCTGTGTCTCCTTCTCTGCCCTTCGCCTACTCATGCGCTCGCTCTCTCTCTCTCTCTCTCTCTCTCTCAGAAATAAAGTTTAAAAAAATAAAAAGAGACTAGAATGGGGAAGAAAAGAAGTTCTCACAATGGCATGGCATGTTACATGGAATTAAAATGTTCTACCCTACTTCAAAGATGAATGTGAGGAAAAAAAGCTCGCAAACATTGAGAACACCCAGGAAAAGAGGTGGTTACGTAAACTGCCGCCAATGCCTGCCAGAGTAAGAGAAGGAAATTAAAGAAGGGGCTATGTGTAAGGAGAGCAGCCTGAATTCTCACTGTATAGTAAGTGGACACACTGGAAAACAATTGGGCTTTAGCTCTGGGGGAGTGAGAGGGGTGCAGTTCACAACATTACTGCGTGTGAAAAGGAACTGAGGAGGTTGCAAGAGATTGAAGCAGAACCAGATCTCCCAAGTCAGATATCAGGTTTCCTCTAAGGAACTCACAAATGCACTTAAGTTTCTGCCAGTGTAGCTAAGCAACTTTAATGCTAGATGAAATTGTTTTAAAACCTTTTAAAATACACTGATGCACTGGAAAATTGATAAGGAACACACAGCAAAAACGCAGCAAAAATAACAACTTAAGAGTGGTAGGTGGAGCACTCAAGGCCAGCTTTCACTCGGAAAACTTTTGCCAAATGAGGCAAAGTTTAACTTTGTTTTTCATTGTTCCCTACTTTCCATTCAAGGACTGCTCTGGCCACACTCTGGCTGTGCTCTGGCTGGGGAGACTGGGGGCACAGAGATGGGAGCCACAGGCTCCTCTCAGGGGGAAGCACGGCCCTGCCTGGCCGGCTCTGCCGCTGAAGGTCAGGTGTCCCAATCAGCTGATGTCATCCAGCCGCACGGAGAAGACAGCAGGTTGGCCAGTTTCTCCTAGGCCAGTGCACACCTTAGCGTTGATGGCAACAACGGCCGCTTAGGATGTGGCGCTAACCAGTCTTCCAGCCAGTCAAGAGTCTCATTCTTCTCTGAGCCCTCTTGTTTCCATGACTTGGAGTCTGGGGCTGAAAAGACCAACTTGCAGGTCCATTTGAGGTCCAGGGCACAGGGGCTGGGCCAGGGACATTGGTCAGGGCCACCAGGTGCTCAAACGGTGCTCCAAAGCCTCTCACATCCCGGCTACACGGTGGGCAGGATGCCGCCCCTCTTCCGGGGAAGCAGCTGATGCAGTATTCGACAGGTTTTTGTCTCAGTCACGACAGAGGTGACCCGTGGTTAATGCCAAATGCCTTCGATATTGCCTGCTCTGTCTTTAATATCCACATGGATTTGACCTTCAGTTCTTCACTCAGCCTGCCGTGTGAACACGGGACACACAGGATTATCCTTCCCAGAACACAGGATTATCCAAGTTCCAGGCCCTAAAAATATTCATAGAAGTGTTTCACCCTCTGGTTTCCACGAAAATTCGTGAGGGAAAAAAAAATGGGACCTGACAAAGGTATTTTGCCCAGATCAGACATGTTAACCCAGAGAACCAGTGATTCCTGGACCAACAAGGAACTCGGGTCTCCTGTCTTCCTTGCACTCTAGGGCCGGGAGGACACGAATGAGGCGCTGAGTGGAGGCTGTGTAGCTTCAGCCATCCACTGCTAGATCTGAAGCCCAGCTTCCAGTCGGAAGCCGCGGGAAGAAGTTCTCAGTGCCCAGGTCCTCTCGCTCACATCTGCCCCACACGGGCTTTAAGGTTGGAACTCCCAGGGGTCAGTCCGCAGAGCGCTGGGGATCTTGCGCCACCTGCTGGCCACCAGGACCCTCTACTCCTGTAAAGTCCTCTACTTAATATTGAGAACATTAATCTGACAGTTTCCGGACCATTGCTGGCCCTGCCAACCACCCACCCTCAAGTCAAGCCTCCACAAGCCCCAGAAAATGTTTTTCAATTCAACAAAATTTCATTTAACACCTATGTAGCCCACGTTTCCTGAGCCCACACTGCCCCCGATTTCCTCACAAAACCTACCTGGTGGTCTCCTGCTACTCTGGATTGAGCTGAAGGGCTCTCCCACAGACTCTTGCTCCATCCCAGCTGCAGCTACTCAGGTTAGATCCAAGTGCTGTTGCCTCAAGGGCAATGTACTCCTCACAGGTCACAGGGGCCAGGAGTCAGGAGACCTTGATGAGGTTTTGGGGTGATGGTGGGGTTTGGAACTGACAGCCAAGAAAGAA
The DNA here is from genome assembly GCF_003009895.1 of Hyaena hyaena. Classification (NCBI taxonomy): domain Eukaryota; kingdom Metazoa; phylum Chordata; class Mammalia; order Carnivora; family Hyaenidae; genus Hyaena; species Hyaena hyaena. The sequence goes on along the minus strand of NW_024080649.1, from coordinate 2,282,126 downwards.
TTCTCTTTGGTGCAAAAAGGTGATTTTATTAAAGCACAGGGATAGGACCCATGGGCAGGAAGAGCTGCACTGGGGTTGTGAAGAATGGCTAGTTATATACTAGGGGAATGGGGGAGGTAAAGTCAAGAGGAAGTTTCTTAGGGGCGCCTGGGTGGCTCAGACAGTTAAGCATCTGACTTCTGCTTAGGTCATGATCTTGCAGTTTGTGAATTCAAGCCCTGTGTCTGGCTCTGTGCTGACAGCTCAGAGCCTGGAGCCTGCTTCAAATTGTGTCTCCCTCTCTCTCTGACCCTCCCCCCGCTCATGCTCTGTCTCTCTCTCTCAAGAATAAATGAACAATAAAACTTTTTTAATAAAAAAAATGGAAGTTTCTTTTTTTTTAATTTTTAACGTTTCATTTTTGACAGAGACAGAGCATAAGCAGGAGAGGGGCAGAAAGAGAGGGAGACACAGAATCCAAAGCAGGCTCCAGGCTCTGCACTGTCACCACAGAGCCCTACAGGGGACCCACGAACTGTGAGATCATGACCTGAACTGAAGTTGGACACTCAACCAACTGAGCAACTCAGGCGCCCCAAAAAAGGAAGTTTCTTAAAGGGATTTTCCATACGCTAAAGACTCACAGATTACTGGATGCCTAGCTATTGTTTTTCCCTCTAGCAAATCATTAAGACAGTAGGGAGTTCCTGGAGAAATGTTTTACTCTTCAGGCCTCTAGTATTTGTCAATGGGCTGCAGATTATAAGGAAATTCAATTTTATCTGCCATTTCCTTTTTGCCTTTGTTCCTCACATCACTGTGAACGGGAGGGTGATGTTGGGCTCCGGGGAAACTGAGTCTACAGATTTCTGGAGATGAGGCTATTGATAAGATTGCCTTTTCTTGTAATTTACTAAAATATTTGTAAGCCAATGGAAACTCTATCAGTTTAACCATTTGTTTTCTGTCCTTTGAACTTGAGCAGCCAGAAGTGCCTGAGGAATGTCACACGTATCCCACGGGGGTGGGTGTGGGTGTGGGTGGGGTTAATGCTAGCTTGTGCTTGGCCTTCAGCTTGCCTTATGATTCCTTATCAACCTCACTTTGCCTTCTGGCTCAGCCATCTTGCTCTCCCTGTCGCCTGCCCCTTGTTTAAGTCTCCTTGTTTATCAGTGCTGCCCCAGATGCATCCTAGCATCCCATCTCTGCCCTGCCACTGTGGCCTGGTCTCACTTTCTCCATGGGTTTGGAGTCATGAAAAATGTCTACTTAAGGAAGGTTTTCCTCAGACACCTCTGTTACCTGAGACAAGGGGGTTCAATGACTGTGGGATGTGCTTAGTCGTGTGGGAAGATTGATCCTACCTGGAGCTCCAAGATGTAAACGGCATCTGAGGGCTTTTCCAGCCAAACACAGGGACTCTACTCGGAGACCAAGAAATGGACAAAATAAGCCAAGGACACGATATGGAAAGAGGGCAGAGAAAGGATGAGGCGTTAGAAAGAAACAAGATTATTATTCTCACATCATACTTATTAACTGTGTCTCTGAGTTTTTGTTTTTAAAATAAATTTGCAAGTTAATTAACTTGATATTATTATCAACAAGGTAATTTTTGTTCATGGCTAACATTCTCTGACATTACAACCAGATATATGAATCCAAGGGACCTGGGGCAGTCTGCCCTTAGACTAAACCTTCCAGGGACCCAGTTCCAAAGACATCTGTGAACTGTAGCCCCAAGAGGATCTTACTCATTTGCATGCCCAGTAAACGTGTGCCCAGTTAATCTGGCTGAGTTTATGAAATGAAGGTTTTGCTTTACTATAAAAAGTAATAGGCTCTGGGATCAGCGAGACCAGCATCTTCATTTTAAGGATGAAATAGAAGCTCAGAGAGGGAAAGACGCTAGTTGGAGAAGAAAGAAAATGGCACAGGAAGACAAAGATGCATATGATCAGCTGAAGGACATTCATAAGTTACATGTGGCGTTGTGCTGGGTTTTTAAAATGTTTATCTATTTATTTAATATTGAGAGAGGGAGAAAAAGAATCTCAAGCATGCGGCACAGTCTCACAACCATGAGATTATATCCTGAGCCAAAATCAAGAGTCAGAAGCCCAACCGAGCTCCACATTGTGTGTGTGTGTGTGTGTGTGTGTGTGTGTGTGTCTGTGTGTGTGTGTTTAGCTCATCAGATGAATGCTGGGGTTTAAAAGAATTTAAATTTTATTTCATTTTGTTTTTTATTTTTGACAGAACACACAAGCAGGAGAGGGGCAGAGAGAGGGAGACAGAATTCGAAGCAGGCTGGGTGTTGACAGCAGCGAGCCCAATGTGGGGGCTTGAACTCATGAACTGTGAGATTGTGACCTGAGCCAAACTTGGATGCTTAACCAACTGAGCCACCCAAGCGCCCCTAAAACAATTTAAATTTTAAAATGGTAATTAGGGGACCCCTGGGTGGCTCAGTCAGTTGAGGATCTGACTTTGGTTAAGGTCATGATCTCACGGTTCATGGGTTCGAGCCCCATATCGGGCATTGTGCTGACAGCTTCAGATTCTGTCTCCCTCTCTCTCTGCCTCTCCCCTGTTTGTGCTCTGTCTCTTTCTCTCTCTCTCAAAAATAAATATACATTAAAAATAATAATAAATAAAATGGTAACTAAAAAAATAGAACATATTCTAGATTAAGTCTTTGGCCATTTGCATTGTTTTATTTTGCAGTTTCTCTTCAGCTTTATTTGAAGGACTGCAGTGTGGTCACCAAGTATCTTTCCCTCTTTGGGTTCTATTTAATCTGCAAAATGAAAGATCTAGGGGTGCCTGGGTGGCTCAGTCGGTTAAGCATCCGACTTTGGCTCAGGTCATGATCTCATGGTTCGTGGGTTTGAGCCCTGCATCAGGCTCTGTGCTGACAGCTAGCTCAGAGCCTGGAGCCTGCTTCAGATTCTGTGTCTGCCTCTCTGACCCTCCCCTGCTCACGCTGTCTCTCTCCCTCTCTCTCTCCCTCTCTCTCAGAAATAAATAAAACATGAAAGAAAGAAAGAAAGAAAGAAAGAAAGAAAGAAAGAAAGAAAGAAAGAAAGGAAGGAAGGAAGGAAGGAAGGAAGGAAGGAAGGAAGAATCTGGTGTGACTGATCCAAAGCCCAATTTTATTTTTCCCCTACAACTGTTATGCCTGGCTCAAACTGCATAGGTGTGATCTGCTGGAAGGTGAGAAAACATGGAAGTTAAAATCTGTCTGGTCTTTCTACCTGCCTGGGCCTTGCCAGGAGCTGACTGCCATACATCCGCTAGCTTCCAGGTCACCACACCTTGGGAGTTTCCTGCACCTCCGGGCGGAGGTCTAGAGGGCTAATGCTGAGACAGGCTGTGCGGTTACCGTGGCAACCCGGCAGCTGCCGCAACCTTGGTTGCCGCCTAACAACCAGGATATCCAGGGCACCTGCAGCTCTGTCATTTCCCTCTGGTGGCGTTTGGGGGCAGCTGTGTTCAGGGAGGTGGCTGGCTACCTGTCCCTCTACTGCTAGGCCCTGACCTGACTTCTTTAGCTCTTCTGGCTTCTCTGCTTTGGGGCCAGGCTTCTCTGGCTTTGTTTCCCCAGGCCCAGAAGTCCTAACCACCCACCCCTTCCAGTCAGGGTCCTGGGAGCTTAAAAAGGGTTCTTACCCAGGACACTCCAGAGTCCCTCTAGAGGAGCAGAAAAGTCCAGTGTGATGCGAATTAAAACACGTTTCTCTCCGCCACACCGTCCAGCAACCCTTGATTCAGACCTCGGATTTTGGAGCCACTTTTCTGGATGGATAATCCTTGGGATGGGATCCCATTCAGCATGGCCAGAACCCAGGGAGGCGCCAGTGTTGGGGGTCATCACCAGAGCTGGGCACCCTTCTGTCGGGAGATGGGCGGGCATACAGACAAGCTAACCCAGTATGGGGGTGGGATGGGCAGGACAGGGCCGGCGGCACAGGGTGTTAAAAGGCATGCATGCATGGGGGGGACTCACCCCAGGCTAAGCCAGAAAGAAATGTTTCTTGGGCGACATGAGGCCTGAGTTGAGGCTGGAAGGGTAAATAGGCATCTAGGTTGGAGTAGAGATTTCCATGAGGGTAGGCTTCAGGTGGACCGGGAGGCCTTCAGAGTCTGCCTTTCTGAAGGTGTTACTCCCTCGCCAAAGCCCACTGATCTTGCGTCTCCTTTTCTTTTTTTTTTTTTAAATTTTTTTTTTAATGTTTTATTTATTTCTAGGAGAGAGAGAGACAGTGTGAGCAGGGGAGGGTCAGAGAGAGAGGGAGTCACAGACTGAAACAGGCTCCAGGCTCTGAGCTGGCAGTCAGCACAGAGCCTGACGCGGGGCCCGAACCCACGAACCGCGAGATCATGACCTAAGCGAAAGTCGGACGCTTAACCGACTAAGCCACCCAGGCGCCCCTCTTGCGTCTCCTTTTCAGTTTCCACTTATCCTGTCTCCTTTCCCTGGGCGATCTCCTCCAGCTCCGTGACTGCAACCTGCACTCCTTTGCCGCATGTGGTCCCTTCTGCCTGGGCTGCTCACAACTTACTTGTCTACCTGGCGAACTCTTACCCATTCTTCAAGACCCAGCTTGGTGTTCACTCCTTTCTGGTGCCTTCCCAGAACCACCCTTTCATTCATACCTTCAATTCACAAACTTTTGATGAACAGCAAGCGTTAGGCCCAGAATGTGGCCCTATATCCTAACTTTCTGTTCACTTGTCTCTCCCCAGCTGACAAGGATATCCTGGGGGCAGGAACTGGCAAGACTGTCTTCTTTCTTTCTTTCTTAATTTTTTAAGTTTATTTATTTTGAAAGAGAGAGAATGCAAGAGAAAACGCACTTGAGGGGCCGAAAGAGGTGGAGAGAGAGAATCCCAAGCAGGCTCTGTGGGGCTGTTAGCGCAGAGCCTGATGCAGGGCTTGAACCCATGAACTGTGAGATCATGACCTGAGGTGAAATCAAGAGTCAGCCATCCAGCTTCCCCCCACCCCCCGCCCGTCTTTTGTTTTTCTAATCTGCAGGGTTTAACATTTACTCTCAGAATGAATGGTTGGGTATATGGATAGATAGATGGATGGATGGATGGATGGATGGATGGATGGATGGATGGATGAATATACACACAGATCCCTGTAAAGCAATGAAAATAAACACCCCAGGTAACTCTCTGACTCCCAGTTCTATCCTCTGACACCACCCCAAAGGAATTTGGCCATATGTTATTAAATTAAAGTGAATTAAAATTTGCTTGAAATAACCACAGACTCCCCCGCTCCCCTGAGACTGCAATGACCAGATTACATCTCCTCCAGGCACAGAAGTTTGACATTTCATTGCAAAGTCATTTTCTTCTCATTTCCTTATGTTGCTAAAATATTCTATTTCTCTTCACTTCCCCTTTGTGTCCCCATTACTCATGTTTAGTTAAATTTATCTGCTGCCATTTTTAATCATCTGAGATAGGCTTGCTGGTGTGGATGTTCCTGGGGCACTGCCTGGCCTTCCAGACCATCTGTCTCCTCCTGAGCCACTCTGAGAACTGAGCATTGACCCCTCCCTCAGAGATTCTGGGCTGACCCTCAGACCCGAGTATTTTCCCCAAGGCATCTCTGACTTCAGGGCTTTCCCTTTCTCCTCACACTTATTATCTTCTTCTCTCCAGCCTCCTCCTCTCCCATTTCCTGGGGCACAGTTTTCATTCTACTTCAAGGCCTGGTACTTCCTGAGGTCCCTTTGGTCCACTGAGCAAGGGGCCTCATAATTCTTCTCTCGTGAGTTCCCTGAGTAAGTCCCTAATGGGACAAAATATCCAGCAGCTGATGTGGGGGGTGGTTATTTGGTGCTTGCCTGGGACACTGCCATACCCATCACATTTCTGTGTCTGGATGGGTACCTTCCTCTTTCTTACCTGCCCATCCATCCTCATAATGTAGGGATAGGGCGATTGTTTTCCCTGGAGGCAGTTCGCAAAGTCCAGAAAGGAATATTTTGGCTTGGAGTGGAATACCAGTTTGGCCTGTCAATAACTGTGTCACTTAGGGCCTTGGAATTGCCCTTGGGACTTAGGGCTTAGAACTGCTCAGGAAGGGGCACCTGGGTATCTTTTCCCTTGCCCCTAGGCCTAGAATTTATGTTCCCCATCCTCAAGCAGGCTACTTTCTGCTCCCGAGTTTCCCTGGGGCCACTCAATCCCCCTTAAAAAAAATTAAAATTTTTTAATGTTTACTTATTTTTGGACAGAGAGAGACAGAGCGTGAGCAGGGGAGGGGCAGAGAGGGAGGGAGACACAGAACCTGAAGCCAGTGTCAGGCTCCAAGCTGTCAGCACAAAGCCTGACACAGGGCTCAAATTCAAACCGTGAGATCATGACCTGAACTGAAGTCAGACGCTTAACCAATTGAGCCACCCAGGTGCCCCTCAATCCCCCCTAATGGAGGTTTCTTGCACTCTCCAGACTAGTTTCTGCTCCTGAGCTTCTCTGGAGCACTCATAATAAAAATTCATTTATTTTTAGGGGCGCCTGGGTGGCTTAGTCGGTTAAGCATCCGACTTTCGCTTAGGTCCTGATCTCGCGGTTTGTGTGTTCAAGCCCCGCGTCGGGCTCTGTGCTGACTGCCAGCTCAGAGCCTGGAGCCTATTTTGGAGTCTGTATCTCCCTCTCTCTCTGACCCTTCCCTGCTCATGCTGTCTCTCTCTCTCTCTCCTAGAAATAAATAAAAATATTAAAATAAAATTCATTTATTTTTAGTAGGTTAAGTGCCTGACTTTGGCTCAGGGCATGATCTCATGGTTTGTGAGTTCAGGCCCTGCGTTGGGCTTTCTGCTGTCAGTGCAGAGCCTACTTCAGATCCACTGTCTCCCTCTCTCTCTGCCGCTCCCCCAACTATAAACAAACAAACAAACAGTAAATAAATAAATAGAAGAACTGTTCAGGAAAGGGGCAGTCAAGTCCCAGTGGCCGCTGAGAGGCAGTCCTCTGGGAGGCAGGATGAAGAAGGCTGGGATGGTTGCCACTTACTGGGCTCTGTGGATATATTTGGGGAGTTAGGGCTGAATCCCCTTTGTCCAGGGAGATAGTAAAAGATGCTTGTTCCTCACCTCAAGCTTAGGGAAAGGGGTTTCTGTGGGATCACTCAGAAGGCTCAATACATGTCCTTTGGAGATGCAGGGATACAGTGAACTAGGGCAACTTATGCCAGAGAACTCAATGGCAGGAGACAGGCTGGCCAGATATCTTCGCAGGGCAGCTGGGAGAGTGGCCACACTGGGATCTGCCTGTAAGCCCAGGGATCATGGGGGCAAAAGACGAGTGGATGTTTCCAGTGGACCAGAGGAGCCCGCTGACATGAGAGAGCAGCATGGGGTCATTTTAGAGTTTGATCAAGAAAGCCTCTGGGATGAAGAAAGACCTGAAAATTACCATCAGGCCTAGGGGTAAAGAAGAGGTCATATGGGAATTTAGCTTATATTTCATCCAGGAGCAAGACAAACTATTTTATAGTTCTATTTTATGAGTCATGTTTACAGGGTTACACATAAATTACCTTCTCTGTTGTTGTTCAATGAAATGTACTTCACCCTTGTGTCAATTCAAAACATATTTCATCTGTCTAGAAACAAGATCATATCTCTAGTCCACACTCATCTCTCTATATTTTCTATGATTTCCAGCTGCATTTAGGCCAAAAAGCTCTATTATCTTTATTATTTCCTAAACTGTTTATGTTTCTGAACTTCTATCTCATTTAATTCTCATAATGACCCTGGAAGGAAAGTGTTCTTGTTAGCCCTGTGCCACTTTTGAGCATCAGCAATTAAGAAAGGGGCTCAAAGGTGCACAAGAGTGAATGGCAGAGTTAGGTTTATTGTTTTACTTTATTTAATTTTACTATTTTATTTTATTTACTTTACTTAATTTTACTATTTTTTATTTTATTTCATTTCATTTCATTTTAATTTATTTTTATTTTTCCAGTTGGGCTTAATTAGAGAAGTCAGGCCCGGGGTTGGGGTGGCAATTCAGGCAGTGGTGCCGGCTTCAGCAAGCCTTCCCCAAATCTCCATCCCTGTCCCCATTTTTATTTTTTCATTTTATTTTTTTAAACTTTTTTAAATGTCCATTTTTGAAAGACACACACACACACACACACACACACACACACACACACACGGCATGAGCGGGGGAGGGGCAGAGAGAGGGAGACACAGAATCCCAAGCAGGCTGCAGGCTCAAACTGGAGGCGGGGCGCAAACCACCCAGGCGCCTCCCTGCCCCCATTTTAAAATATGGGCAGTTACTATTTAGACAGGTTCCAGGTGGGGCCTCCTGGCAAACAGTGGCCCTGCCACTGCCCAGGACTTTGACAAGGGTGCCTGGGGCCTCTGTCCCCAGACACCCTCCACAAAGGGGCCAGGAGGGGGTTTCCTTGGTTGATCGTGGCTCTCCAAGTTACTGGGTCAAGTGTCATGACCAGATGAACCCAGAGCCATGTTTGTATGAGTTCAAGATTTGACAGGGGAGCAGCAGAGAGGGGTGCCCAGAACCAGGAGATGGATGAGCAGCCCCAGGTCTGGCACCAGGGAGATGCTGCCTGTGACCAGACAGTTCCCAGGAGGCCTGAAGCGCTCTCACATTTGGCTCCATCCCAGGATTTCCCTGGGTGCCTGCGGGCACACACTCCACCCTTGTAACCTTGGCTAGTGAGGGTTCTATTTTCACATCAACACATCTTTGACTGAGACAGAAATTCTTAAAAAAAAAACATATTTCATTAAAATGTACAATTCCCCGCGTGCACTGGCCCACATCAGTACTATACCTGCAGGAACGCAACATGCCCCCAACAATGCCATGCATCCTGCCTCCTTCCTGCCACTTTGTGTCCTTGGAATCAATGGAGACAAAGGAGCAGGCTGGCCTAAAAGCAAGCGCCTTGTACAGACACATGGCTGCGGCTCGCAGTAGAGCTAGAATGAAGTCCCATGGGTTCTTTGCAGCCCGGGTCCATCTGCCAGGTGGCCGAAGGAGGCACTAGGGGCTCAGACGCAGAGACATCTAGACCGGTTCTGAAGGAGAATTCTCGTGCTTTGCCTTCCACAAGAACTTCACAGGTGATTTAACGTGACTCTGGAAGAGGGCACAGCTGGAGTGTCCCACTGGTGTTATTTGAATCAGAAGTTCCTCTTTCATTTTTTTTTCCAGTGAAGCAGCTTCAGCAGGTGTTGAAAAGTCTGAGGCAGCCGAGGGTGAACTGCAAAAGCAGCTTGTGTCTGGCATCTAATTTGATTTGACTTGTTTTCCTAGCCATGAGAACTTGGAGCCAGGAATGAAAAGCACAGGCTGCAGAGGTGACAGCTCCCTGCTTCATGTCCCTGGCTCTCTCGGCTGGAGGGTTCACTCTATAGCCACAAGGCCATGCAGAGGGAGCACACACGGCACGGGAGATTGTTTTTGATTATGTTTGAAAAGCCCCAGAAAAATTGCTTCCCCAAACTTTCCACGTTCAGGCAAGGGAGTGATTTATTAAGCTTGAGTCGGGTTGGGCCAGCTCTCCTGGTCAGCTAAAATTGGCCTGGAAAATAAAGTAATTTGTGGTTGTCAGATCCTAAATTAAATGATTCAAATACTACTGCGGCTGATTAAAGGACTTTATTCAATTTCCTCTTGACCACATGCTCTTCTGTGAGGGCTAGAGATACTGTTTCTGGAAGAAATACGATATTTGGAGACCGTCGATCTAATCTAATGGATGATGTTTATTAACTATGGTCTCCCCTCCCTTTTTTGATGAGAGGTAAGACTAAAGTGGGAAGAAGTGACTTCCTGTTTTGAATGACCCTTCCCCTGCCAGGCCTCTGGGTAGGAGCCACTGCAATAAATCAGGCTGGGCGCCTGAAGAATTTTTAAGGACCCTTAAAAGACCTCTGGACAATAACAAAGGTCAAAAACTGAAACACAACCATGAGTAAACAATTTTAAAAAATGAATCCGGGACTGTAGCAGACAGTCTAATAGTGTTGTCTGCATCACCCTGGCCTCTGGCGGAAGGGACAGCCTCATGCTGGCTATCTCAGTGTCCTCCTTTTTGGCCCCAGTGGTTGAACCCGGACGGGACTACCCAGAGACATATGACGTGCCCTGGCATAAAGTAGATGAGCTGGCTTGGGGACACAAATGAAGAACTCCAGGGATGAGGTGGCTAGTTTCAGAAACAGATGCTGAAAGGAGAAAAGAGAGAGGTCAGGAGACGTTCAGATCAGTGGCGTGGTCAGATATGAGAAAGCAGAAGCTCACTAAACAGAAGCTAGGAGCCAAGGAAAGGAAACTCCAAGGGAATGGGGGACAAAGGTGCTGTTGGTCGAGAAGGGAAGAGAGCCAGCTCAAAGAGAGACTGTGACCCTGGGAGAGAGATGGAGAGATGGGCCGGCCCTCCAGGGGCAGCCCTTACGCTAAGCCCCTTCTCTTCCAGTTCTGCCCCAGTTTGTGCTCATCTTGAAAACAAGCTCACCCCTTCTTAAAGTCATCCAAGCAGGACTCAAAAGAAGCCAGGTGGACACAAGAATCAACAGAAGTTTTTCAACACTGGGGGCGCCTGGGTGGCTTAGTCGGTTAAGCGTCCGACTTTCGCTTAGGTCCTGATCTCGCGGTTTGTGGGTTCGAGCCCCGCGTCGGGCTCTGTGCTGACTGCCAGCTCAGAGCCTGGAGCTTGTTTCTGAGTCTGTGACTCCCTCTCTCTCTGACCCTCCCCTGCTCACGCTGTCTCTCTCTCTCTCTCTCTCTCCTAGAAATAAATAAAAATATTTAAAAAAAAAAGTTTTTCAACACTGAACCACAGGGCAGTTCACCATCTAAAACATAAGCAGTTTTTGGAGAGTGATTCATCTAATCTCAAAGGGATGAAATGAGACCAAACCAGTGGGAAAATCCTGGCCTTTTGGCCACAGCAAGGAGGAGGTGGCAGGCACTGGGAAAGAATTGGGTTCGCCTCCTCTGAGGCTACCTGCTCTCCTTCTGACCTTACTCTTGGGCTTCTGTCTCTAGAGGAAAGGAGACCATGCAGACTACAGTCATGGCCTGGCCCTCCTACCCTGGGCCAACAGACAGGAAGCTCACTAAGGGGACATTTCACTCAAAATCCCAGGTGCCCCCAAGATGTCATGAGGAAGAAAGACCACAGAGACCTGAGAAGGGAACAGAGAAGTGAGAGCATCTGGATCCCGCTGGGCCCACTGGAAGCTGCAGATGCACTCATGCAGATCCCCCCAGGCCTCTGTGCAGTCTGCCTTCTCAGAGTCCAGGGTAAGAGCTTGATGGTTCCCCCAGTAATGAAACCTCTCTCACCACAACAGGGCTAAATGTCGCTGTGTCCCAGCCCAGAGACTGGGAATCTGGGTCAGTTATCCCCACCCAAATATTAGTAGGGACTTTCCCTTTCACTTCCTCAGATACATCCCACCTTCTGCTGAGACCCAGGGGGACAATTGTCACATTGGGCCAGTTGCAGAGAATTGAGAGAATACCAGAGACAAAGATGAGCAAGCAAGTCTTCCTCCCCAAATGCCTAGCACAGGCCTGGGCACAGGCAATGGATCACAGTAGCTGGACAGAGGCCCACCACCTCCTGTGGATGATACAGACAGTGCCTTCAGCACTGGCCTCAGGGACCTTGCTCTCCCTGGAATGGTCTCCCCACAGATAACCATGAGGCTCTCTCCCTTACTTTCTTTAGGTCTCTGCTCAAGTGTCACCTTCTCCAAGAGCAAGATCTGACCATCTGATTTAAATAGCCCTCCTTTCCCCCCTTACTCTGCTATTTTTCCCCCAAGCACTTATCTCACTTGCCACAGAATATAGTTTCATGTTTATTTATTGTCTGTCTATCCCCGTTGGAATGTAAGTTTAATGTTTTGTGTGTTTTGGTATCCATTCCTCTGCACACAGAATAGGGCCTGGCTCACAGTAGGCATCCAGTAAATACCTGTAGAATAAATTTATTGAGTGAATTGTTTTAATTTATATTTTGATTTTTAGCCAGAATGCACATTTTTCAGATACTGAGAATCAGTCTAATGCAGTGAGTAAGGCCAGTCAGTAAGACTGACTCTGATGTCAGTCTTCTGGGTCAGATTCCTAGCCTTGTCACTTTATGTGTGGGCTTGAGCAAGTCTCGTGCCTCAGTTTATTCATTCATAGAATGGGAATACTCTCTCTTCCTAGTAGTGTTATTGAGAGATTTAAAGGATAGATGCATGTAATGGCTTGCACCAGATCCTGCCTGTCTAAACGTCAGATTAACGTTTTATTGGGCATTTGTGTTTCATTTCAAACGTTTCTGTTCCTGTCCTTTGTCCACTTTTACGGGCGCTTGTTTTTCTAGTTGATGGGCGGGAAGTTCATGGGAGCACCCTCCTGGGTCTGGGCTGAACGCCCGCAGCTCGCACAGCCTCCAGGGGGCGCCCGGGGCCCGCGCTGCGGGGACGAGGCAGCTCCTGACTTTCTGCGCAGAGAACTGCGGCCGTAGCCGTGAACTGGGTTCACCAGGGTTTGTCCCCATTGTCCTGAACCCTCTTCTCGCCGCCCCATCCAAATATGGTTAGCTGGAGAGGGGCCCGGCGACGGCGGCTGGAGCGTCGTCTCAGGAGTACGGCCTCTTGGATCCATCCCACTTTTGTCCCACCTTTGTGTGAGGATTTCACCGATGTTAGATTGTTCCTCCACCCCCTGCGCCCACCGAGCCCTTGGGAAGCAAGCGGGGATGGATGCTTGCCCTAGTGTCTCGGGAGGCTGCAGGGTCAGGATTCCCTCAGGGTCTGGTTAGTAGGGTCACCAAGCAGCAGCTTCCTGCTTGGACAGCTCCTGAGCTGAGGGATGGAGATGATGGGGTTCAGGGGCCCTAGAGGGAGTTAGATGGACGGCCACAGGGTCCCAGCCTGAAATGAGGCCACAAAATCCTTGGGGCTGGGGAGCAGAGGCCTCTGCAGGAGTAGAGGGTAAGGGAGACACAGGGTGCTCAGTGTGGCCAAGGTGTCACCTAATGACTAAGATAGTCAAGTCTGGACATGGCAGCTTGATTGTGAAAGGAAGTGGAGGGTGTCAAGAAGTCTGTGACCTGGCCAGTGCAGTGGGCCATTCACATCCTGTTAAAGTTACCCAAGATGAAGGTAGTTCTTTGAGGCGAGAAAGGGTGAGCCAGGGCCCAGAGTGAGGGCTGAGAAAGTGGGGAACAGAGGAGCCTCAGAGGTTAGGGGCGGGGGGGCTGTTCAAGGGCACAGAAGCCATGGTCTCTGGGAGTACTGGGGGTTTGGAGAATGAGTGGCAATGCCCAGGGGTTATGGGGAGGCTTGGCAGGAGGAGTCAGGGTCCAGGCAGAAGATGGAAGGAGAGGTTGTGCATGTGTCCTCGGGAGATGGCCCCTGTTTTCCAGGGTGGGAAGAACGTAGGTTGGGGTGGGGGGCAGGTGAGGAGATACAAGACTTCTCCGGATGGCAGGACAGGATAGTGTGACCAAGGGTATGAGGGTAGGGAGGCTGGACAGGCCCCAAGGCCTCACGTGGGGCCCTGGACAGAGCCAGGGCAGCAGAGACTTCGCTCATGCCCCAGGCCTCAGCTGCTGCTTCGAAGGACCTATATCCTATTAAGAACCCCCTCACTGTGATAGGCTCTTAGAGGGAGCCAGTCACGGGCTCTCAGTGCATGCCAAGGCACCCCACACATGCTTCCGGAAGCATTAAGTGCTTTAAAAGGCCCTCTGCTTGGCATGTCGGCCCCATTAGAGGGAACATTTTATCACAATGGAGGCACAAGTAGGTTGTTTGATGGTAATTGCTTTCCTAACCCATAGAGAAAATGCATCACAAACCCACCACAGTTAAGTAAAATGGTCACATTCCTCTCTTTTGATTTAGAGCTATTTAGAATTATTAGCAACTGACTTTGTTTTCAGTTGTTGTTGCTGTTTTTCTCAACTGAAACTTTTTTCTTTTGAATCCCATAAAATATTCTAAGTGCTCCAGAAGGGGAGAATGAAAGGGTGTTTGCATTTCCAGCTCAGCAGCCAGCCATTGCTCAAATAATACCCTCAATATGTAACCTGGGAGCTTAATATCCTCAAATATTTATAATTACACAAAAATGGCCCTAAGAAATGTTCAGCTTATTCACAGCTGGATAATTGTTGGCATCCAACGTTCAGAGACTCAGAGCTGCTTCTAAAAATTCAGTGGTGTCCCTCTGCCACTCAAAGCATGCATGGTATGTGGAGTCTGTATGCAGATCCCCAAGGGGGCAAAGAGATGGCACATTGAGGCCCTAACTCTCCCTGGCACATTGCAGCCACCTCTCCTGCTAGGCCTGAGTTCCCTTCTTCTTTTCCAGAGCATGAGATGTCCAGCTGTGAAATGCAAACAGCACCCAGCCCCACTGGTCATGAGGAAGAGCCAGTGTGTTGTATAAACACACACACAAAAGGTGGACTCAGTTATCCCTAACAAATCCTTTAGTCTCTCATGGATAAAGTCCCATAACTGGGAGTGTCTCGTGTAATCTCAGATGCTCCCCATAAAAGGGTGCTGTGGGCAGCTGAGCATGTGACAGGCTGCACACTCCATCCTCTGCCCCTTTGGAGAGGTACAATGCATATTCTCTACTAATACATTTTCCCTTTCCTGTGGCCTCTCCTGCTGCTCCCTGTGCTCCATGCACATTTCCAGAACATCAAGAAAAGTATTTTCCCTGCATAATTATCCGCCTCCTCCCCACCCACCTACACACATCTTTCCTGCTTTGAAGTGGCAGCTGCTCTGACTTCTTTCGGTGGACTGCACTCTGCATTTACTAGTCAGGTGGAGTTAAATTGCAGGAGCTGCCAGCCAAGGCTGGGGGCGAGGGACCCCGGCACCAGCCCTCCCCTCACCCACCTGCCTAGGCTCTTCTGTCCGTGTTAAGGTCTCTTTCCCACTTCTCCTGAGCTGGGGGCAAGTGTTGGTCCTTGAATGGGTCACAAATCAGTGCCTCTCCCTCCTTCTCCCAAACTCAGACTGCCTTAGTCTTGACCTTGAAACCAGATTTGAAATTCCTCTTCAGTGAGATCAGCTAGTATGCTCTCAGCTGCAGAACACAGACAACCCAATCCAAACTAAATCAAACAATAAAGAGAGTGGATTGGCTCACATAACCTCAGAGTCCAGAGATGGCCAAGGTGCCAGCTGAGGTTCAGGCAGGGCACTCACTCCACTGCTCTGGGTTCTCTCAGGCCTGCCTACCTCTGGCTATGGGCTTCATCCCTAGCCTAGCCACACTCAAGGCCATAAAGAAGTCAAAGCTATTCCAAACCCATGTCCACACTCTGACCTGACAGAAGAGTCTGTGGGTCTTCCTCCCCACGATCAAGAAATCATCTTCCCAGGGATCCACCAAAAGTCCCTCTGGTCCAGTTGATCCAGATTGGGTCTGGTGTCCACCCATTGGCTAATCGCTGAGGCCAGGTGGATGCGATGTGCTGATTGGTTTCACTCTATCAAGACCTGCCTTTGCAGCTGGAGGAGGGTGGGAAGTCTAGAGGTTGCATGGGGGAAGGATGAACATTCAAATAAAATGTGGAATATGTCACCAAAGGGAGGAAGAAATGGATGCCAGAAGGCCCACAATGGTGGGTAACTTGTAATAAAGTCCTCTCAGCTTATCTCTCTGAGAAGCAAAAATCGGTCTCTCTGTGCACGTCGATAAAGATTTTCCAAGCAAGGTCCTTGCCTGCCTCTAGAACACTGGCTGGCCCATCTGGTGTTCCACCAGTACTAGTGGAACGAAGGGATAAAGAGAGGAAGAAACAGGAAAGCCACCTTTCCATTTGCTTGCTGTAGGTGGCTCTAGGGCTCTGGGTGAAGCGATGGACTGGGACAGCTTTGGGATCAATGGTGCTGGCTGGTTGGGGCCCAGGACCCAGAGTGACACATGCCCTCCTCCGAAGAACTCACTTCTGAGATGGCCAGGAGAAGGAAGGGCTTTTGCCAACAGAACTATGTGGCCTGTCATTTAAGTATCTACTACCCAAGCTGCAGGGATAATTCAATGAAATTCTGGAAGCATTTATGGAACATCTACTCATGCCAAGCCCAGGAATGGGCACTATAGAGCTCATTAAGTGGACAAGGCACAGCTAGTCCATGCTATGTGGGTGTCTAGCCTGGTGGATATGGGTCACAACAAAGCCAGGACAAAAACAATGGGCATCCATCACCAGAGGTCAAAAGAGCCCCCTCACTGCCCCCTCTGCATCACCTTAGACTTCTCTCTCAATAACTGGAATGAGCCCCTAGGTGTTCTCACATAGCTACTGGGTGTTCTAGATACTCTTTTTATAAACACAGATTAGTGACAAATCATTCCAATCTTCATGTTTCCACCTTAGTTGCTAAGGCTTAGAGGAAAGAGTGCCTCCCCAATTTTCTTTATGAAGAAGTTGGTACCTTGGACACAGTGTTCCTTGAAAACTCTTCTTAGTAAGATGAATAATTTTTTTTCTTCAGCAAAATAGTCTTTTCCTCCAAGTTTTTGAAAATGATTTTAGTCTCTATGCCCAATTCCAGAGTGGATGTGTATTCAATGTCACAAGTTAGCAGATGCCCCAGGTCAGGTGTCAGGGCGGCAAGAAGGGCTCTTGTGGCTTCCTAAAGCCAGATCCCATTTTCCCAGAAACAGGAGTGCCTGGCTGGCTCAGGCAGAAGAGTATGTGACTCTTGATCTTGGGATCAGGAGTTTCAGCCCCACGTTGGGTGTAGAGATTACTAAAAAAAATAAACTTAAAAAAATAAGAACACATGAATAAAAGTCACATGGCACTATGTAAATGGGAAATGCAATGGGGACTTTTAATCATCTGCTTATATTGTGTACTGCGTTTGGGTTGAGAAATTTTTGAGTATGTTTGAATTTTTGGTTGAAACTGCCTGGTGGCCATTCCCCAGCTGACTCCTCCACTGAGGTTTCCTGAAGTCCTTGGGTCTTCAGTGAGAGTCCATGTCAGTCATGCCGGGAGGGCATTTCTTCTCCTTAAAGAGCTATTCCAATTCAATCACCAGACTGAAAGGTATTCATTCACTTTGCAAGTGTTTTTTGGGCACTACCAGGTTTAAAGTTCTGTTCCAGGTACTGGGTCTGAAACTCTGGGCAGCCTATTCCTCAGGACAGTCACACTGAAAAGGATCTCTGTGTTCTCTCCCACTTTTCTCAGCCCTGTGAGGAGATGTGCTGCAAAGACAAATGTGAGAATCAGGACATGGCCATCCGGTGACTCCCAACTTACCAGTAGTATTAATTTTGTATTGCTGCTATGACAAATCAATACAAACTTAGGGGTCAAGACAAATGTATTCTCTTATGGGTTTGGAAGTCAGAAGTCCAGAATCAGTTTCACTGGGTTCAGGTCAAGGTGTCAGCAGGGCTGGTTCTTTTGGAGGCTCTGAAGGAAGAATCCTTGCTTTCTCAACTTCCAGTGGCCACCTGTATTCCTTGCCTTGTGGCCTCTTTCTTGACTTCAAAGCACATCACTCCAATCTCTGCTTCTGTCATCACATCAGCTTTCTAGCATCCTTCTTCGACCTTTCCTCCCTCTTCTAAACACACTTAAGATTACTTTTAGGGACTACCAGATAACCAAGGATAATCTCCCCATCTCAAGATCCTTAACTTTATCACATTTTCAAAATCCCCTTTGCCATATAAGATAACCTTCACAGGTTCTCGGGAAAGCCATTATTCATCCTACTGTGCCAGCCCAGAACAAAGCTGGGTGAAATTTCTCTCTCATGCCTCACATCAGAGCATGAGCTCCTGCCAGCACCTGGCTGGGTTTAGCACCCTATCCAAGCAAATCTCCCTGAAAATCTAAGATTTTCCTGGGGACTTAGAAATTTTTCTGTCAGCTTTTTAGTTATGAGGCTGCCTCCGTGGCCAGGTATCCTGAGATGGCCACTCAGTTGAGCATTGCTGGCCTCCCTGGCCACTCCTAAGGCCCTACTCTGGCTTCAGGAAGGGTTTCTTCTTTTTATTTTTTATTTTTTAAATTTTTTTAATGTTTAATTATTTTTTTAAATGTTTTTATTTATTTCTAGGAGAGAGAGAGAGAGAGAGACAGTGTGAGTAGGGGAGGGTCAGAGAGAGGGAGTCACAGACTGAAACAGGGTCTAGGCTCTGAGCTGACAGTCAGCAAAAAGCCTGACGTGGGGGTCGAACCCACGAACCTTGAGATCATGACCTAAGCGAAAGTCAGACGCTCAACCGACTAAGCCACCCAGGCACCCCGGGTTTCTTTTTTTTAAAGCCAAGAGAGCTGGCCTAACAAGGCTTGTTGCCAGATGTCAGGTTTTCTAAAAGTAATTTGCCTCAGAAATGACTTGTCTTTGGCCACTGCCAGGGGCTCCACTGTGATCACCTGTCACTGCTGCCACCAAGCCCTTCCAGCCAACAGTGCTGCCTGGTGGGACCTCTACTGCCTGCTCCCTGCTCTTTCCTGCCTCAATGTGGGCACTTGGTCCCCATGCTGGAACCACCCAGACATCTCCATGTAGGATGACGAACTGTCCCACGTGGCCTGGGACTGAGGAGTTTCCTGGGATGTAGGACTTTCAGTGTTAAAACGGGGATGGTCCCAGGCAAACCGGGATGACTAATCCTCATCTCTATATCTCAGAATCTGGAGGCCTCTCAAGCAGCCCCAGAGAGAAAAGAAGTCTCTCTGTCATCCAGTATTAAGACTAGTTTCATTTCTAGCCTCAAAATTAATCATTTCCAGGATAGTTACCTAAGTCAATTAGTTTTTTCATGAGTAACTGTCCCTCATCCTCCAGGACCCAACTAGACAATCATCAAATAATCTGAGAGGGGTATATATCCCAAAGTCTGGGAGGCTCTGTCCAACCTGGGCATTACCCTCCTCATTAGAGCTAAAATAAAACAGCCTTCCTTATCAACTGAGCCTGTTGCAGGCAACTCAACAGGATGTATGCAGAGGCCCCAAGCAGTGAATTGCTGGGAATGACAAAGTAAAGCATATCTATTATTGAATATTTTCTGTGAGTCCAGTACTAAACTAGGGTATGCAGCGGAGGTTGATAACCTAGAACTTACGCCCTTAAGAACTCACAAACCCCAGGTCTTGGGGGATCCCAGTTATTTCCTACTGGCTTGATTTGAAATCTGGATGTTGGGGTGGGTCCACAAAGAGGGGTTGAAACCTAGATTCCACCTGCTCCAGAAGAAGATGCAGCCCTTTGTATCCCTTCAAGGAAAAGGCTTTCCTGGGGGAAAATCTCATTTCTTGATGGCACACTCATTCCTGGGGCTGACTGCTCACCTCATGAAAGCACAAGAACATCAATTATCTTGTCATTTCCCCCCAACACGTAGGTCAAGATTTCTGTGAGCCAAATCAGCCCTAGCTGTAGGTAAAACGTCACCATCAAGGTGCAAATGAAACTTCCAATTCAGACGTCTCCTGGGGCAGACTGTGTTATAAGAACGTGCGTGGGCTTTGCTCAATGACATGTCAAGCAGACAAATGCATATCTGGTGCCATCTATATTCAAGGCTGCCTTACCAGGCACCAGGAGGGCTTTCCTGAATAAATCTCATAGGCTTTAGTGGGAAGAATCCCCACCGACAAGTTCATCTCCTTTATTTGATGGGTGAATAAACTGAGGCCCCAGAGAATAGGGAGGGATGCCCAGGAAGCCATTAGAGCAGAAGGGGGACAGAAAATTGAACTGAGTCCTGGATTCCAGACCTCCCTCCACCAGGCAACATTGCTATCAGATTGATTAATTAGGCAGGGAGCATGGGTGGCTTACTCGGTTAAATGCCCATCTTCAGTTCAGGTCACAATCTCATGGTTCATGGGTTTGAGACTGGCATCAGCTCCACACTCACAGAGTGGAGCCTATTTGGGATTCTCTCCAT
This sequence comes from Hyaena hyaena, assembly GCF_003009895.1. Lineage (NCBI taxonomy): Eukaryota > Metazoa > Chordata > Mammalia > Carnivora > Hyaenidae > Hyaena > Hyaena hyaena. Next base: position 2,262,176 of record NW_024080649.1, on the reverse strand, counting down.
TCCTCTCCCTCTCTGCCAACCACCCTCCCCCACCCCCACTTGAGCTTTTTCTCTCCTTCTCTCACTATCAAAAATAAATAAATAAATAAACTGGAAAAAAAAAGAGAGAGAGAGACTGGGCACTTGGGTGACTCAGTAGGTTAAGGCTAGGGCTTTTGATTTTGGCTCAGGTCATGATTTCATGGTTTGTGAGTTCAAGCCCTTCAATGGGCTCTGTGCTGATAGTGTGGAGCCGGCTTAGGTTTCTCTCTCTCCCTCTTTCTCTGCCCTTACCACACTTGCACTCTTTCTCTCAAAATAAATAAACTTTTAAAAATATTTTTAAAAACTGATTAATTAGGGAATAGACCAATAGTATAAGCTGACTGCAATGGAACCTGGATGAACTGCTTGCACTGGGCTAATTGCTTTCTGGGTATTATGTCATTTACTAGGGTGCCCAATTGTCCTAGCTTGTCAACCACTGAGGGGTTTCTCTGGAAGCAGCACATCCACTGTGAAAATGGGAAAGTTTCAAGCAACGATGAGTTGGTTACACTACATTTAATTCTCTCAAAAACTCATGAAGGAGCCACTATTGTTGCTTCCATTTTACAGATAAGAAAGTTGAGGTTTACAGATGCTATGTGACTTAAGGTCTCACAGTCTGTAAGCTATAGAAGCAGCACTGAGACTCAGGAAATTCAACTCCAGAGCCCACCAGTTTAACCACTAAATTATAACTTCCTAAAAGGTGGGGAATCTTGCAAATTTTGGCTTTTGAGCATATGTATTTGGGAGATATTTTTTCTGGAAAGAGAGCCTAAGGCACTGATCAGGACCCCACAGAGGCTGAAGAGAAAGTGTAGGGTGGTACAACAAAGGGTCCCTCACTGAGTTTACTTACTCTGAAGATAAGAAAGTGTTCAACCATGAGATCAGGACTCAGGCACAACCCTAGGAAAGCACACAGAGGGTGGGAGGTAAGCAACACTGGACCAGGTCCTGAGGAGTTGTGAAATCAACTTCCCTGGAAGTGTTTACAAAGGGGAGAGTCTCTGTTTGGCTGCTATGACTCAAGCTTGACCTCCACAATGTTCTGGGGATGTGATCCCTTGAGGACCCCAATTTGAAAAGGCAGAAAGCAGCTCTAAGCTTAATCAGCTCGGCAAGGCCACTTTCTCTGCTGCCTGCTTTCGTCAGCAACCAGCAGATGGCTGGGGACTCCAGTGGGTAGGGCTTTCCTCAGACACATGTACATAAAGACACACATACATACACACTCCACGGGTTTTCCTCATAGACACCAAAGAAGCTAATACTCACTGGGTGCTTACAACTTGAAGTACTGTGCTACGTGCTTTATGTGAGAGAACTCATTCATTTCTCACCACAGCCTTATGAGATAGATACTTTATTGTACCTGAGGTCACCCACATGATAAGAATTGGCTCTGGGCTTTGAACCCAAGCAGTCCGACCCAATCACCCCTCTGTCAAACACTTGGCTGCTTGCTTCTTCAGCCATTGCAGTTTCTGTGGCCTGGTTGACTACTCTTGCTCCCCTCCTGTGGGGTTCCAAGGGGCACTCTGAATGTCCTTCCCCCTGCTTGGTGCATACCCTGTCTATGGAGCCCATCTGGGGGCACTACAACCATCAGCATGGTGACAGAGGTTAACATACCTGCATTAAGGATGGAAAGTGAACAGAGAGAGAATGAGACCTCCTCATGACCTACTTCTGTGTTGCTCCTCAGGATGAACTCAGAGAAGGCAAAACTGAGGGGCTCACAGCTACTCAGCCCTGTAGAGAGCAGGGGGTTTTCATCTGCAGGAAGCAAAGGAAAAGTCTGGGCCTGGAAAGGAAGGGCTCTCAGCCCACCTGGGCACATCCATGGTCCTTCCTCCCTACCTTGGCTGGGGAGCCACTAACCCACATAGCATCTAAATAAGCATCCTACAAAAGGCTCTTCCCCACACCAAGATACTCCCCTGAGCTCCAGACTTGGACATTCAGGGCTACCATGCAGAGTTGTAGAGTTTGTTTGGGGCATGAGGGCGCATGGCCAAGGAGACTCACGGGCCTGAGGTCCATCTGTGCTCTGCTCACCAAGCCACGTGCCCCGGTAGGAGGCTACATTTGCCTGGAGGAAAGGACGTCCTTCTCTCATGTGCACAAAGGCACCACATGCGTCCAGGGAAGCTTTGCATTTATCTGCTGGCTCCTGCACAGCTCTACTTGGTATCTGACAGGCATTTCAATGCTGCATGACCCTTGATTTCTGGCCCTCTCAGCCTGCTCCACCCCAGACTGCCCCCTCCCAACGATCAGCACTTCTGTTTACCCAGTTTCTCAGTCCAAAAACACTGGACTCTTCCCCTTCCATTGCCCCTCACATCTAAACCAGCAGCCTGTCCATCAGCTCCACCGCCTTCCCAGCTAGCTCCCCTGTTTTCTGGGGACAATAGCATAGTCTCTTGGACCGTTATAGTACACACCTATCCTGTCCCTCCACTGCTTCACAATCCCCTGGAGGATTCTCCACATTTTTATAGCGTTAACATCTAGACCCCTCATAGTGGCTTATAGATGCCTATGCTCCACACTCACCCCCAAACCACCAGCACACAAGACCTGGCCTGGGGTCATCAAAAAGGAATTCTGCCCAAGAGGCCATCTTCCAGGTGAGGAGGCAGAGAAAGAGCGGAGGCGGGCCACAAGCAGCCACTTGAGGAGGTGAACCCCACACCCGAGAACTGTCCGGGGGTTCCTGGTGGGAATGGGGGAGAAGGATCTCTGAGGAACTCATGAAAGTGCCCTGCTGGGAAAGATCCAGAAGTAATACATGTGCCATGGAGAAAGCCAGAATGTCAGATCCCAGATTCAGTGAAAAGAAGCCCTTTTGGGGTCTCATGCTCCTCTCCCCACCTCACTCTCCCACCTTAGTCCATCCCCAAAGACATGGACAACATAGCAGCTAGCAAATGCGGATGAGCTGGAGCAGGAAAGAAATTAGAAGCACACAGTAACCTGCTGTCCCCACTGCAGGCTTCCCATGTTGCAGAAGGGAGAGGTCTGGATAGGATATATATTTGATGATATAATGGTGATTGGATTTATGTCTACCTGAGTTTTTCTAATAGAGAGAGTTGACGGGGAGGGGGTTTGCAGAAGCCAAATCCAGCTCAATCCATAATCTCCTAGCATGAAAATTGGAGACAGACAGTGCAAGGCATGTCCAGGGGACAAGTCACTCCATGCAACTTGTGGAATATGGAATATGCTGGGGGCATTTGGGGGAGTAGTGATGAGTAGCTGGCAGGGACGGATCACATTGGTCTTGTGAGTTTGGTCAAGTAATCTGAACCTTACTCTGAGGACAGTGGGAAGCCATAGATGGTTGTAGGCAGAGAGTGCCACAATCTGATTCATGTGTTCTAAAGTTCATTCTGAGTGTGGAGAGTGGACTGAAGGGTCAGAACAGAGGTCTGAAGAGGCCTGAACAAGGACAAAGGTCGTGGGGCTGGCAAATGGGGGGTGGGGGGAATGGAATGGTGCGAAATTAAGGAAATGAAACTGGGAGGCCATGCTATATTGCTCCTAGGGTCCCCTGCTACCCCAATGAGTCACAGAGGCCTGTGGGAGGAGCTGAGCAGCTACTGCATGCCAGGCACCAGGCTGGGTATTTCCATTTGTTCTCTCACCCAATCCTCAAATGAGGTAGAAATGATCACCCCTACATGGCCAGTGAAAAGCCCAGTGACTTGTTGAAGGCCACACATCTGGCAGTGAAGCAGCCAGGACTGGAATCCAAGTCCGTCCTGGGGCAGGGGCACGGGCCTATGCAGTCCTGAGTCTGTTGACAGATATACCTGCTGACAGCTGGGAACAGCATCTCACGTGAAAGACATCAGGTGTGTCAACATGGGCAGCCAGGTACACCCTCACCAGGGCCACTGAGAGGAAAAGCCAAAGTGTCAGAGAGAGTCACTGAGGGTCCTGACTGACATGGCAGGCCCTAGACATGGTGGAGACTGACAAGAACAATGAGGACAAAGGTCATGGAGCAAAGCCGAGAACTTGGCCAAGGTCCCTTCCTAAGCAGAGGAACTTGGGTTGAGAAGTTACGGGGAGAGAAGTGCTCAAACCCTACACAAGCTTGCTGCCCTAAGCAGGTGGGGCTATGCAGCTGGCAGCCTGCCCTGGCCTCAATGCCAGCCCGAAGGCCAAGGTCCTTCCTTTCCTGCCCCTTATGAGAGGAGAGGGTCACAGGTGACTGACTGTCCTGTCGTCTACTCACAAAGGGACAGAGCAGGGTCAGGTCAGGGCTGGGCCGTTAGGGACTGCTCAAGTGCCAGGCACGTTTCTAAGTGATTCACACTGAATTCATTTTTCTGTCTCAGTGGCCCTTGGTATAAGTTACTGTCATCGTCCCCATTTTATAAATGGGTAAGTGGAGGAACAAAAAAGTTCAGTAATTTCCCAAGGTTATACAATATCTGGTAACTGACTAAGCAGGGACTTGAACCCAGGTGACCTGGCTCAAGTATAATACCTGTGTGCTTCCACCTACACACTCTTCCCACACCCCTCCTCGGCTCTCCCCTGCTTGAAACCCTTTCCCAGCTTTCCCACAAAATGGTCCCAAATCCTTTTGCTTGAAGACCTGGGTACAGACCAGAGCTAAGTGACCTTGACTCAGCCACGGCCTCTGACTCAACCATGACCCTGACTATCCAGCCAACTCCTAGCGCCTGCCTTGCCCTGCTCAAGTGCCTCAGGCAGGAGCCTATGGATGGACCTTCCCTGTCCATTTGGTCTGAGGGGAGTCAAGCCAGACCTTTGGGGTGGAGAATGGGTAGCCCACAGGCATGCTGACCCACAGTAGGCCAGCTGAGGGCCAGGATCTGAGCCTACTGGTGTCCCTCCCACCACAGCCTTGCCACGTGCACAGACCACAGACCACAGAGACACCGAGCCCTTTGTTCCGCCCAGCTTAAAATAAGTCAGGCCTTGCTCCACAGTGAGAAGTGCCAGGCCACCCTCCTAAAATGGACTCATGTGCCAGGGATATCTGTGGCTGCAACTTGGTGACCCACTGTGACCATGTTAACTCCTGCCTCTCCATGGGGGACTGCAGAACAGCCCCCATTCCAGACAGGACTACTCTTCCCATCCTGGCCTGGTCACTCTGGGCCTCCCTGCCTTCCGCGGGCAGTGGTCACAGCAGAAAAGTGGGAAGGGGGAGCAGTTCCGTGGATCCCAAAAAGCATGGAGACAGGGGTCTTGGGCACCTAGGACAGGCCAGAATTGGGCCTCAGCCTTTTCTGCTCTTGTTGCTGAGCTGCCCTTTGTCATCTCCAGGGGGACCGTGCATTACAGTCCACCAGAAAGCTGAGCCGGCCTTTAATCCCATTTTAGAGGTAAGGCAGGTGAGACTTAGAGGGGATAGGACCTACCCAAGGGCAAAGCCATGATTCAAGCTCCAGTCTGTTCCTACAGCACCCTGTCTCATGAGCACCCCAAAACCACACCCAGGAAAGGTCTTGTCTTGTTCTGACGCCTCAGGACACCTCAGACATGCCACCAAGTCAGTGAACATAAAGCCTGCTGTCTCCCCTGGCAGGTTTTTCTAACCACAAAACTGTAATTTTCCCTTCCATTTATTTTTCCACTTATCCACATGAAGAAGACATAAAGAAAACATAATAAAAGAGTTCCCAAATTAGAGATGTACCATGATGGCAGAGAAGTTTAACTATAAATAGGAGAAAGCTGGCCTCTCCTGGGATGGTCTGATTAGACAGAGGCCTGCACCCTCTCATTAAGCAGCCTCACTGGACCCTCAGAGGCAGCTTAGTGGGGTGTGAGGGAGTCAGCAGTACTAGGGAGGCACTCAATGGGTGACCTATACAGGCAAGCTTTTGGGGAGGGAGCCTCAGCATCCATCTAATGTGGGTAGCATCCCCTCGGCTAGGGTGAGGGGCCGAGGGCAGGCCTGGGGGCAGGTGGTGAACAGGGGTCACCTTGGCTTGGGCAAGATGCCTGGTGCCCCCCAGTACATATCCTCCCCCACCCCCACCCCAGTACATATTCTTAAACGAGGACCATGGATGTTCAAGGAGATTCAGAAGAAGCAAGTTCAGCACCATTGACAACTGACATTTCTTGGGTATTTACTGAATGCCAGGCCTAGTAATGCCCATAAATGATCTCATTTATTTCTCCTAACAACCCTGTGCAGTATTATGATTGCCCTTATTTTACAGATGATGCACAGAGAGGTTAAGCAACTTACCCAGGGCCACACAGCAGGTAAAAGCTGAAGACAGGTTTTGAACCCAGAAAGCCACCTCCAGTGCCTGTAGGTCTAACCATGATACTACACTACTCCCCTGAGAAGGCTGTGGAAGAGATCTATATCAGCCCTGAGGGGTCTCTGGCAGGGGGCCATTGGGCTCTGACTTCAGCTCCATCTGGTTTGACAGGCCCTGGATAAGGAAAGAGACAATATGCTGGCAATGTTTGAGTACGTCAGGAAGCCAGGAGGGAGAACGGAAGGGAGGGGCTGCTGACATGGAGGATGATGTTCATGACCCTCAGAGCTACCCAGCAGGAGTGACAGGCTGCATCCATGAGGTTGTAACACACCTAGGGGAAATGTGAAGAGCAGGGATTAATCCCCCAAAACAAAATCTAATGTGGGGCAAGGCTGTGCCAGGTCTTTTTGTTGTTAACAGGTTTTTATAAATTTTTTTTATTTTTAATTTTTAAAAATTAAACTCAGTGCCCAACTTGGGGCTCAAACTCAAGACCCCAAGATCCAGTTTTGTATGCTCTAATAACTGAGACAGCCAGGCACCCCATGTGCCAGGTCTTAACAGGCTCCTCATTGAAGGAGTTGGTAACAGAGGCCCATGTACCAAAGGCTGGCTGAGGGTCACAAGCCCCAGGGTCAGCAGGCACTGAGGGCTATGAGTTGCCTGGGTTGAGGGAGGTAACTTGGGCTGCAGATCCTCAAGTTCATAGACCTCCAGGGTCACTAAAGTCAAGGGTCACCAGCCCCAGAGCTGAGGGCACCTAGGGCCATAGATCCTGGCTCCCAACCCATGCCTCCATCTACCTCCACTGATCTGGCCAAAGAACCATCCCAAAGGTTACAAATGAGTTCACAGAAGCCAAGGGCAACAAGGGCTGCCAGGTGGGGATGGTTCTGCACGGCATCAAGATGTCTGGCATAAACAGGCTGCTGTGCGGTGCTCTTTTGTGAGTGGCCCAAGGGAGGATGTGGTATGCTAGGATTTATCTTGACGGACAGTGCCAAGACAAAGGAGGAAAGAGGCTGTACCACACAGCCTGGGGGAGGGTGTGTGAAGGGACCAGGAAGGAGCCATCAGGCAGTAAAGACCCAAGCTAAGGCAAAATGGGACGGTTCCAAGCCCCCAGGCTGCTATGGGCAGAAGGGAGAGCAAGTCCTTCCCTCAGGGACTGGGTAATACAGAAAGGATGGCTATCTGGGAAGGTGCCAGGAGCTCTCAACAAAGTCCTGAGGTTTATAAAAAAGGGAACACTCTACCTTTCTTTACGCCTGGAGTGAAAATCACCTGTGGGGTGCGATGGGGGAATCCGCCTGGTTTCCCTCCTCAGACCCACAATGCCTTTATCCATCGGGAGCCTGGCCACAGTGCTCGGGGCAAGGAGGGGGACGCCCTGAAGCCCCAGACGTGGCCTAGAAAGCAAGACAACAGGGGATAGGAGAGACAGCTTCAGCCTGGCCTGGACACTAGGGGCCCAGCCTTTCCAGGGAGCTAAGTCAGTGATAAGAAGGCTGGCTTCTTTCTCTTGAGTAATGTGCTGGCACTAATAAGGCCACTGTCGTATAGATTTACAGAACCTCTGATTTCACAATCACTGAGGGCCTCGCAAGTATTAATTAAGACTCAGAACCCCTGGAGTCTGAAACAGAGTCTCATTAACCTCATTCTGTAGAGGCTGTGACTCTGCTTCCTTCTTAGAGCCCCATGGATGTGGCACTAGCTCCAGCCCAGGGAGCCAGGCCTCATGGCCTCAGGGAACAGGGTTCTCTCCTCATGTCACAGGGTGGGGAGGTGGGGGAGGAGGCTCTAAGGCTCCTGATGACTCCTAGAAATTCATGTCAGAGTCAGGTTCAGACCACAAAGACCTTGACTTCTATTAGTGTAGCTGACACAGAAAGGATTTTCCCTTCTTTTGGCTTTTTATGTTTTGTTTTTATTTTTTTAAATTATTTTTTAAAATAATTTATTTATTTCTGAGAGAGAGAGAGAGAGAGGCAACGTGAGCAGGGGAGGGTCAGAGAGAGAGGGAGACAAAGAATCCAAAGCTGGTTCCAGGCTCTGAGCTAGCTGTCAGCACAGAGCCAGATGTGGGGCTCGAACCAATAAACCATGAGATCATGACCTGAGCTGAAGTTGGACACTTAACCGACTGAGCCACCCAGGCGCCTCTGTTTTGTTTTGTGTTTTTTAAAGCAGGTTAATTGAGATGTAAACTTCATTCATTTAAAGCATTCAGTTTAATGGCTTCTAGTATATTCGCAGAGTTGTGCATTCATGACCACAATCAATTTTAGAACATTTCATCATCACATTTCATTACCACAAAAAGAAACCCTGCACTCCTTACCCATGACCCCCATTTTCCTGGCATCCTCCTCAGCCCTAGGCAACCACTAATCTATTTTTTGTCTCTATAGATTTGCCTATTCTGGCTTTTTTAAAATGTTTATTTATTGAGGCACCTGAGTGGCTCAGCTGGGTAAGCGTCTGTCTTCAGCTCAGGTCATGATCTCGTGGTTCAGGAGTTCAAGCCCTATATCAAGCTCTCTGCTGCCAGTGGAGAGCCTGCTTGGGATCCTCTGTCCCCCTTTCTGCCCCTCCCTATATTCTTTTGTGTCTGGCTTATTTCACTTAGAGTAATGTTTTCAAAATTCATTCTGGCTTTTTAAAAAAAATTATGCACTATTTCAACCAAAAGTACAGAAAACAATATGCAACACAGCCCTATGATTTAGGCCATGCATCTCAGATTCGTTAAATCTATTTGTTAGCCTTTTGCCATATTTGGTTTTTTTGGTTGTTTTTTTGTAACACCTTGGCTAGAGCTAATCCAGTTCTGAAACTAGTATTTATCTTTCTTGTTCATGTTTTTATATTTCTAAGTTTATAATCATAATAATATATGGTAGTATTTTGTGTCTTTAAAACATATTTAATGTACATGATGTCTACAGTTAACGCTGCCATATGATATATTTGAAAGTTTTTAAGAGAGTTGATTGTAAAAGTTCTCATCACAAAGAAAAAACATTTTGGGGGGTATCTATATGAGATGATGATGTTAACAAAACTTACTGTGGTAATCATTTCACAATAGCTATAAATCATGTCATCATGCCATATACTTTACATTTATATAGTAGTGTTTGTCAATCATCTCAATAAAACTGAAAAAAATTAAAAAGTGTTTTTAACTATAATTTGATCTTTTTGAAGAATCTGCATATATAAATACAAGGGTCCAACTATTAAATACTTCAATGATGTCATATATCATCTAGCTTGTCATTTATTTGTTCTCCACTCCACACGATATTTTTGAGATCGACCCGTGTTGATGTGTGCAGCTCTGGTTTGCTCCTTTCTGCTGCTGTACAGTGTTCCTGTAACTGTACGCCCCCCACACTGGGTTTATCCAGGGGGTTCCCACATTCCGATTCCTACCAGAGAAGCAAGGGTTACTCCTGTCTGAGCTGGGCAGACACAGATCGCTCCCAAGCAGACAACCAGCCACCCAGCAATGAAACTGGGTACCTAAGTGAGCCCGGAGCCCCAACACCCTGCCCCGGCTCAGGCTCCATGTTCAGAGCTGTGAGGGGCCTGGCCTGGACAAGCGGGTGCAAGACTAGCACCTCAGAGAGAGAGTAAGCCCTTCCCGGGTCCTTGTGATTGTTTCCTCACCTTGGTCTCTCTTTTATGAGTTGCAGAATCCCTTGTGATGGTGACAAAGCTAGGAATTCCTCTCCTCGTGAAAATGTATCCTCAGAGAAACTTCAAGCTCACCTGCAGGCCCCCAGGGTTGGGCTCTGGCCACATCTTCTTGCTAGTTTCTCTCTACAACCTAGGGAGCCATAGGGCTGGAAGGCGTTAGGGAGGAGTAACCAGACATTGTGCACCTTGGGGAGGCATCAATAAATGCTTGCTGAATGAGCGAGCAAATGAGTGGATGGATGAGAAAACACTCAAGAGCCCCTGGCACAGGGCCTAGTAGGTGCTCAGAAACAGTGGCTGTGATTAATGTGTGCGTGTATGTGTTTTAAGTCAGGTTGAATGTAGTATTATTTATAGACAGTAAAATCTACCCTTTGTAGTATATAGTTCTAGGAGTTTTGATAGATGCACGGTGGTGTAATCACTACCACAGCCAACATAGGAAATATTTCCATCACCACAAAAGGTTCCCTGGTGCTCCTTTGTAGTCGATCCTCTCCACCCCCACTCCCACCTCCACCCTTGGCAATGCCTGATCTCTTTCCTGTCCTTGTAGGTTTGCTTTCTCCAAAATATAACTGGAATAACATCATAAAGTCTTTCAAGTCTGGCTTCTTTTACTTAGCATAACACACTTGGGATTGGTCCCTATTTTTCTCATATCATACCATACATTTGAAAGTTTGATTTCCTTTTTATTGCCAAGGAACATTCCACTGTATGGATGTTCCACAGCTTGTTTATCTACTTGCCAGTTGAAGGACATTTGGGTTATTTCCAGTTTGGGGCAATTATGAATAAGGTCACTATAAATGGTTGTATATAGGTTTTTGTGTAAGGGCAAGTGCATTTCTCTTGGAGAAATATGTAGGATTGGGATTTCTGGGTCATATGATAAGTGAATGCTTAACTTTATAAGAAGATGCCAAAGTGTTTTCCAAAGTGGCTGCAGCATTTTGCTTTCCCTCCAGCCATGTCTGAGAGTTCCAGTTGCTTTGCATCTTGACCAGGACTTGATTTTTTTTTCTTTTGACCATTCTGATAGGTGTGTGGTGGTATCTCCTTGTGGCCTTAATCTGAACTTCCCTTATGATGTTAAATTGATGTGTATTATTGCCAGTCAATCCTGTAGCATGTGGTCTGTGCTTGGCCAGGTCTTCAGGTTCAGACCCTGCTTTCCGGGAGTGCTAGGAGAACCCAGGATACCACGAGGCCTTTTCAGGGGCAGATGGCAGGCTCAGGGCTATGCCAGGAGCCCCATTTTGCTCAAAATGAGTGGGTGCCTGCTGTCCCAGCATGACGAGTTCCTCATCTGTGTGGGCTCGTTGGCTGGGTAATGACTCTGGCCAGGCTGTGACCACTGTTGCTGAGAATACCTCCAGCTACCCACAGCGGCCCTTCGCAGGCAGAGATGCACTTGTGGTATGAGAAGTAGGAGTAAGGAGGGCGGAGCTGCCCGTGCCAAAGGCCCTGTGGTTGCCTTCAGTGAGCGCCATTCCAAAACTGCCAGAAAGAGGTGCTGTCCCATTTAAAAAGTAGAGCTTATGGGAGGAGGGGGTCTGCTTCTGCACCCAAAATGGGCTTTCTGGTGTCTCATGATCAGATCTTGTCACTCCACTCCGCTGCCTGGCCCCTGCTACCAAGTCTCCAGGGAGACTGCATGTGGTAGGGCCTCAGCCTTTGCCTCACCATCCACCATCCAGAGAGGCTCAGACCCAGGTCTCTGCCTTTCCTCCATTTTGCTATCTCTTCCACTGACCACAGCCCCAAATAGTACCCCCGTGGAAGCACCCCCTAGCAGTCTGGCCCTGTGACCGGGGCTCCCACTGTTCGTCTAACCCCATTCCTCGCCCGTGCTGGTACAGATTTCAGAGAGATGACTACTGTCTCAGGCCTTCTTTCTGGGGAGCTCTCTACTCCAGGCCCCTGCTTGGCTGTAGATGAGCTGACTGAGTCTTGCTCCCCTCCTACCCTCCTTCTCTGGATGCCTTCTCCATCAGCTTCCTGCCCTACCTGAGACTGGTACCGAAGGGAACAGATAAAGGCCAGACGTCTGTGATGACTGGTGCAGCAGGTTAGGTAGAGGACTGAGCTGGGCCAGGGGGCAGGGAAGGTTTGGCAGAGGGAGGAAAGGATGGTCAAAGAGCCAGGAGTAAGAGCCCTACTGGGGATACAAGGGCATGAGGGGAGACGTAAAGGGTAGTGTGTGTCCACATCTGAAGGATCTGAGGTTTAACTCTGGAGGAGAAGCCAGGGTAGAAGCTCATCCAGCCTGCTCATTTCCCCCACCATCCTCCAATCCAGATACACTAGAGCCCCGGGTCACCCTCCATCCCGTGCTTGGAAGGCCTGGGAGCTGAGGGACCTCTGTGTGGCCGCCTGCTCCCCCCTTTCCATAACTCATGTGGCAAGCAGCCAGGGGCATCTCTTCTCTCTTGAGAAGGCAGGGCATGGAGGATAAAGACAAAAGCCCAGAAGAAGGAGGTGGAGGTGACTCATGCCACTTGAACTGTACCCCCCACATCTGCAACTCCCAGGTGGCACTAGGAGGCCTGGGGGAGTGTTTGTGGCACAAATATAGCAGAAAGATCACGGCCTCCCTCCTCAGACCATGGCCTACCCAGTCCTTCCGCATTCCTCCCCACTCACCTGAGACGGTTGCCCCAGGTAGGCCTCCTGGTAGAGCTGTGGAGAGTTACAGGTTGCCCCTCTGCACCGAAGTTTCTGAGTCACTGGCAGGAATCCATGCCCTGGGTCCGGGGATGCCTAGCCTGTACCATCTGGCCTGGGGCCAAACACCTCATCACCAGACCTCCTTCCCAGGGTTTCTCAGGCTGGCACCACCATTCGGTGCATGGCTCTGGCTTTTACCATCAAATCAAGGTGAGTGCCCTGGACTGAGAATAACACCCGGGCCACCTCCTCTGTGTGCCAGGTACCACCCAGTTCATCATAAGCCTTATCTTCCAGCACTGGGCCTCAGCCATCCCCTCCCCACCCTTGGGCTCCTCTCCTCCATTGTCTGTACCTGGACCACTTTCCCCACTCCTGCTGCTGTTATTGCTGCAATAGCCTGGCGGACAGGAAGGCCACATTCACCAACTAGGCATGACCAGGCAGGCTCTCTTCTCTAAATGGTTCAATGGATGAGGGCGGGGGGGCCCTGCTGGCAGTGCCACAGGGCAGGGAACAGGGCCAAGGCTGTTCCGAGTCCGTGACCACTGGGTGCCTCCTGTACAGCATCCCAGACACCAAGCACTAAGGTCCCCCAGGGCCCCTCAGAACCCATGTGAGCCATTTCTGCTGCTCTTGGCCTCAGCTACTCCTCCACCTTCTCAGGGCTTCTGTTTCCTCTCACAGCACAGGGTCAAGGGGAAGCCACTCGGTGCTCTCCCAGCTCTGAAACACTTACGACTGAAGTTTCAGGTGATTCAAAAGGTTTGTGAGCACCCCCAGGCCAGGAGCAAATGACCACACAATCATGTTCCTCATGACCAAATCAAAACCCTGAACCTAGGCTTTGAGCTAATGCTCTAACTCTGGGCCCCAGATTTAGAAATATAGCAGTTTACTCACTTTCAACACTTGGCATCAACTGCCAACAAGTTGTAGCCTGAGCAGAAGCAGGAGGGAACATCTATGATCTGTCTTTTCAAACCTGGTACCTCGACCCTCTTGGGACCCAGACTGGAAATGAGGGAACACAGACATAGATGCCAGCTTGCAGACCATGTGATCAGAGTCCAGATCAGCTCAGACAGGTGAAGTGATTCTCTCCAGTGGTTGCCCAGGGGAGGTGGCACAGGGGACTAGAACCCAGGCTCTAGGCTTTTCCTACATGTCAACAGTGCTCTTTCCTCCACATCATGCAAATCCCACTGGCCTGTGCCCATAACCCCTCCATCCTTCCCCCTCTGCCCCTGCACACTATTTTGGGGGTGAACTCTGGTTATGGTGAAGGTCATTCTGAGGTTTCCTGTGGATAGAGCTTTCATCAGGCTGATAAAAAACCACAGAACTGTAGGGCACTTGGGTGTCTCAGTCAGTTGAGCGTCTGACTTTTGATTTTGACTCAGACCATGATCTCACAGTTGTGGGATTGAGCTCCATATCGTGCTCTGTGCTAATAGCATGGGGCCCTGCTTAGTATTCTCTCTCTCTTTCTCTCTCTATGCCCCTCTCCCCCTTGCATACACACTCTCTCTCTCAAAATAAATAAATAAACATTTTAAAAAACCAGAAATGTCCCTGGACAGTGCTGTACTCACTGTGCTTAACCAGACAAAGATCACATGACATTAACACTCAGTGATCACAGCTGAGACCCAACTCCTTTTTTTTTTTTAACGTTTATTATTATTATTTTATTTTATTTTTTTCTAGGAGAGAGAGAGAGAGACAGCGTGAGCAGGGGAGGGTCAGAGAGAGAGGGAGTCACAGACTGAAATAGGCTCCAGGCTCCGAGCTGGCAGCCAGCACAGAGCCCGACGCGGGGCCCGAACCCACGAACCGTGAGATCATGACCTAAGCGAAAGTCGGACGCTTAACCAACTAAGCCACCCAGGCGCCCCTACCATTTATTATTTTTAAGAGAGAGGGAGAGAGAGCAAGCAGGGGAGGAGCAAAGAGAGAGGGAGACACAGAATCGGAAGCAGGCTCTGTGTAGACAGCCCAGAGTCTAACATGGGGTTTGAACCCACAGACCCACGAGATCATCACCTGAGCCTAAGTCAGCCACCTAGCCGACTGAGCCACCCAGGCGCCCCGAGACCCAACTCCTTAACAGATATCAAGCTGAGACCTTTGACCTCCCTACCAGACTCTGGCTTCTCTTCCCCTCCCCTCCTACACCCAAGGATGGGGTCTTCCTGAGAAACTGAGGTCTTTCTTTCCTAGAGGTTTAAAGTTTTGGTTCCAGGGAATCCCTCACTGCTTTAGGAATCTAGGACAAGAAGGGACTGCAATGTCCTTGTTTCCCAGGAGTCGGTCCATGCTGAGAACTGTCAGACATGAGTCAGGGACATCCTGCTGGACCAGGAGGACACCTGAAGTCCCCATCGTCACCTCACTGAAGGATGGCTGCTCAGGCACAAGGTGATGGAAGCATGTGTGGAGAGA
Source organism: Hyaena hyaena (assembly GCF_003009895.1). Lineage (NCBI taxonomy): Eukaryota > Metazoa > Chordata > Mammalia > Carnivora > Hyaenidae > Hyaena > Hyaena hyaena. The sequence continues at coordinate 2,247,051 of NW_024080649.1, read as the reverse complement.
TGCACGCCTTGGCTCACTCCTGAGCCAAACAGCCATCATGCTATCCTTCCAAACACCCCTCCACCTATTTTTTACTTATACAGTCAGTGGTTGGTGAGAACTGAGAGACAGCAATGTCACTAAAGTCACAAGAGAAGAGAGCTAGCAGCTGCAAAGCGGTGCTGACTCTTCTCTTTCTCAACCACACATCTGTCCCAAGTTCCTTGTCCTCCCACTGCCACTGCCTACTCAGATCTTCCCTCACCTTTTCCTAATGACCTCCCTGCTTGAGGTCTATCCACACTCACATCCATCCTCTGCACTGGCTGCCAGGGTCCCTTTCTAAAACACAAGCCTGATCTAATCACCATGTTGTGCCCCTTCCATAAAATCCATCCAAAGACCTGGCAGAGACTGGAAGATTTCATAACCTGACCCCAACTTGCCTGAATCATCTCTGCTTCCAAAGAGGCACTAATGAATGTGAATGAATGAATAGCACACTCAAAACTCTGGCAGGGCTCACATCCTGTAGACATCAGCATCCAAAAATGCCAGGCCCCAACAGTGGCCAGAAGGACACGCACTTGGTCTTCCTCTCTACTCTTGGATGCTGTTCCACAGCTTGTCCCTAAGGGGAATGTACCTAGATTAGCAACTTTCACTTGGGAGGTCCCCAGAGCTCTGGAGCCCTCAGTTCTATGGCTCCACCTGGAACAGTGTAGCTGGGATGCCACCTCCCTAGAATAGGGCTCTGACCCAGAGACCAAAGTCACTCCCACAAGTGGCTGGGGCTCCAGCCCAACATAAGCTGAAATCATTTATTTACACAAAAATTCATTTCTGTGGGATTCCATTTCTGTGGAACCAGTGGATTTGTAGCCTCTCTGGGTCCAGAGGGATTTTCTCAAGTTCAAGCTAGAGTTGTCCTTAGTTCATTATCCTCAGGTGATACTCAGCTCCCCCAGCTTCTGGGACAGTGTCGATGACAAACAAGCCTCTTGACATGATGCCAAGCCTCTGACATCATCTTCAGGAAGGATTTTCAGGATGCCCTCCTTACCTTTCCTGGTCCCAAGGAGTGCATGTCTCAGGGCTTCAAGTGTAGTCACTAGCTGGGCAAATCCAAAGGAGACTCAGTTCTGAAGGTTCATCCTGCAGTCTGTAGGCAGTCAGAAAAAGGCATGTATGGGAATGTAAAATACCAGGGGACTACAAAATGAAACAGTTTGGCAATTTCTTTAAAAGTTAAATATGGAGCGCCTGGGTGGCTCAGTTGGTTGAGCTCCTACTTCAGCTCAGGTCACGATCTCACAGTTCTGTGGATTCGAGCCCCGCATAGGGCTCTGTGCAATCAGTTTGGAGCCTAGAGCTGGCTTCAGATTCAGTGTCTCCCTTCTTCTCATGACACTCATGCTCTGTCTCTCTCTGTCAAAAATAAACATTAAAAAAATTAAAAAATAAAAGTTAAACATACATCTGTCATATGACATGACCATTTCATTCCTAGAGATTTACCCAAGAGAAATAAAAGCACATATTCACACACTTACACACAAATATCCATAACAGCATAATTTGTAGTAGCCTGAAAGTGGAAACAACCAAATGTCCATCTATAGGTAAACAGAGAGTCAAACTGTTGTATAATCCATGCAACAGAACACTAATTAACAGGAATTAACTGTTAATATACATATAGGGATGAATCTCAAAACAATTATGCTGAGTGATAAGAAGAACAAATAAAAATATTACAAAATAAAAATATAAAAAAAAAAAAAAGGGGCACCTGGGTGGCTTAGTTGGTTAAGCGTCCGACTTTCGCTTAGGTCATGATCTCGCGGTTCGTGGGTTCAAGCCCCGCGTCGGGCTCTGTGCTGACTGCCAGCTCAGAGCCTGGAGCCTGTTTCAGTCTGTGACTCCCTCTCTCTCTGACCCTCCCCTGCTCACGCTGTCTCTTTCTCTCCTAGAAATAAATAAAATATATATATATATATATATATTACATACGAGATGAGTTCATTTATGTAAAATTCAGACAATGCAAACTAATCTATAGTCACAGAGCAACAAATGTGTGGTTGCCTAGAGATAGTGGGGATGGGAGGGCGGGATGACAAAGGGACATGAGGAAACTTGGCAGTAATGGATACACTCATTGTTTTGACTGTGTTATGGTATAGGTGGACACATGTGTTAAAACTCACCATATTGTTGGGGCGCCTGGGTGGCTTGGTTGGTTAAGCGTCCGACTTTTGCTTAGGTCATGATCTCGCGGTTCGTGGGTTCGAGCCCCGCATCGGGCTCTGTGCTGGCTGCCAGCTCGGAGCCTGGAGCCTGTTTCAGTCTGTGACTCCCTCTCTCTCTGACCCTCCCCTGCTCACGCTGTCTCTCTCTCTCTCCTAAAAATAAATAAGACATTAAAAAAAAAAAAAAAAACTCACCATATTGTATACTTGAAGTATGTTCAGTTTATATATATAATATATATAACTTAATAAAGTTTTTATACAATAATTATAATAATAAAGCTATTTAAAAAGAAGAAGAAGAAAGGGCAGAGTCTCCCTGTATCCCCACTGTGGTCTTCTGTTGCCTTCTGGATACAAGGAGCACCCAGCTCAGTCTGCAGCCTGGTCACGCTTTCCAGCCTCATGTCTTGAATTTCTCTTGTGTGGCAATCAATCAGCTGTGGCTCCCTGAACACGCCATGCTATTTTACACTTGTGCACTCTGTCCTCTCCACCAGCAGGGCTGTCTCCTGCTTCAACCACCCAGAGAACTCCTACTCCATTGCTAAGGCCCTGCTCAGTAGTGCCCTCTCCACAGAGGCCTCTCCAGCCCTAGCAGGTCACTGTGAACAGCTCCTTCCTCTGTACTCCACAGTCCAGGTGCACAATTTGCTGTTAGCATCTGTTCATCCCAGCAGAGTATGGGCTCCTTGAGGCTAGCGACAATCCCTGTCTTATCTGCACCAGGCCCCTGGGCATCCATGAGGCTTTATTCAGTGAATTCAATATGCCCAAGAAGGTGGGGTGGGTCAGCATGGGGCAGGGCATGAGAGGCTTAGAAGAACAGGAGCTAAGAGATGGGAAGAGCCAGGAAGGGCAGAAGGCACAGCCTCCATGGAGAGGGAGGATGATCCCCTGGAAAGAGAAGAGACTACAGTATCAGGACTCAGCCAGAGTCTCAGGTGGGTGGGATTGGGTAAGGCGGGCCCCCTTCTTCCTCACACAAGGAGCTTTGGCACAAGGGGCTGAGGCCTCTGCTCCAAGGCTCATCAGGAAATTCCAACAATGGCTTGTTTGCATCTCCCGGGTCTGCAGAAAAATGGCATGCAGGTAACAGCTTGGAGAGGTGGAATGGGCAGGAGGCCCCGCAGTGACTTCTGGACACAGTGAGAGAGAGAAACTGCAAAGGGAACCCCACAAGCTCCTGATGTCTTGGGGAATGGCCCGGCAGTCCTGGCTACCTCTTCCATTATGAGTCCAGGGTCTTACGCAGGCTTCTGGCTGGATGACTATAGGGGCAACCCTTTCTCCATCTAGCCGTGCAGCCTTGGCATTCCCATTCAGCTGTAACCTATGATGAACTGGGCTTTATGTTGGGAGCTGGGCTATGCAGCCGGAAGAGAGCTCCCCCTCTTTCTGATCAATCAGGGAACAGTGCCAGGGCCTAGTACAGTCAGACCAGAGGAAATCAGTCTTCAGGATCAAATCTGGGAGAATAAATACCCAGAAAAGGGGCGCCTGGGTGGCTCAGTCGGTTAAGTGTCTGACTTCAGCTCAGGTCATGATCTCACGGTTTGTGGGTTCGAGCCCCACGTCGAGCTCTGTGACGATAGCCAGCTCAGAGCTTGGAGCCTGTCTTTGGATTCTGTGTCTCCATCTCTTTCTGTCTCTCTCCTGCTCACGCTGTCTCTCTGTCTCTCAAAAATAAATAAAACATTAAAAAAATTTTTTTTTAAAACAGAAATGATGCCCCATAAGCATCTAGATTGGTAACTAGAGACACATGTGTGTGCCAGGGGCTGAAAGTCCCTACAGCCCTGGAGCATACTCCGGAGGAGGGACAGCCAGAGCCAGAGGCACTGCCCCCGGGTAACAAGCCTGGGCCCAGGGCAGAAATGCATCATTTGTCCAATGATCATCAAACTATTTTCTGGTGCCACAAGCAGACAATCATAAGTGAAACATTTCTTTCCAAATACAAGTGATACCACTGGGGCTGATCTCATTATTTACTCTTGAGCAGAACTAGCCATCACCCTGTGGCTCTTGGGTCCCATCCAAGCTGGTTCTGTAACTGGCTTCCCACCAAAGGGCTCATTAAAGGTCAGCCTCTCTTACAAGGTATCTCGTGGCACCTCTCTTGGAGATGGGCCTTCTAATGTCACATTGTTTGAAAATTTGTCAAGCTGGCATCCCAAAGTAAGATCCGAGAAACTCATCTTTAAGCCCACACACTAGCTTAGAAAAGTTGCTAAGACTCTTGGCACCTTAGCATCTTCAGTGGCAAAGCGTCTGTAATTCACTTCCTTTCTTTCATTCCGCAAATGTTCTTAGGGTACCTGCTGCATGTGGGGCCCTGTACGAGGTATCCCAAAGAAGAGAGATGAATATCTTACCAGATGGAAGCTTGTAGCCAGCACTCAGACACTCACTGACCCTCACAGTTTGAAAGCCAGATCCAGTGAGAGTGCTTAGGGATTCGGAAAGTGAGGGCGAAGGCAAAGGGCTCACACCACAGGGGACCACACAACACAGAGTGCTCTATGAACTGGTCAAGGGTGTTCCAGAGCACTGTACTGGGAGCAGAGTGGGAACAGCACCTGCTTTATGTCATTCTCATTCATAGCTCACTCTCCAGCAGAATTAGAGGAGCTGATATTTCTACTGAGAGCATCAAGGGTCAGGGAAGCTTTGTGGGGAGGGACTGCTTAAACATTCTCTGAGTAATAAAAAGGGGTTTGCCAGACGATAAAGGGTGAGAGGGTAGCCCAGGCCAAGAAAACAAGATGAGCAAATCTCAGAGAAATATCTTAAGATATGAGGTAAGAAGTGCCTTAAAAGTAGTATGAACTTTGCTGTTCAAAGAATTCCAGAGAAAGTCCCAAATTAAAAAAAAAAAATGCAGTGATATTTACCTCTTGATACAAGAATGTGTGTCTGAGTCCGGCACTGGCCTAATTCTTCTCCCTCTGGCTCTGCAGGGAATTTCTTGGAGATAGTTCATGCTAAAAGCCCTTATTAATGTTTTCTTCCAAAGACACAATGATTCCCCACTGGATAATTAGGATGTAGCTGAACCTTTGGAGAATGGTTGTTTTCTCTAAAGGGTATAAACGGCAGCAGCCCAGGGACTGACTAGGGCTCCTTAATTGATGCATTTTATCTGCATTTGAATCTCATATACCATTTTGTAAAGGCATGTACCTTTTTTTAGCTGTTTGAGCTTATTTAAAGAGCTGTCTATTTTATACATTCATATGAGTAAAATGGCATAAAGTGCCACATTTGATAAGAAAGTAGTTGCATTCTACAATGTAGCCTATACTGATTTTGGATCATAGAACTGCTCTTTCTTCCAGATCTGGGCTGCCCTATAGCCAGTACAATGATTTCCAACCTGCTGCCTACCCCACCTGACAGAAATCTAGAAAGGTCCCTCTAGGCAAGGACCATGCAATGCACCTTGTCAGAGTGGATGTGTCCAGCCTGCTGGGCCAGACCTCACCTCCCAGGGAATTGGTATAAGGGCCATAGGGACAGGAATATCTGAGGTTAAGCTCAGGAAAGGGCAGGGGGTTCCCTAACCAACACCAAATAGGCTAAAGGGAAAGGATACTGCAGTGTCATCTGTATTTTGGGAGCTTTTATTTTTAAAACAAATTTTTAATTTTTTTTAGAGAGAGAGAGTGCATGCAAGTGGGGGAGAGGGGCTGAGGGAGGGAGAGAGAGAGAGAGAGAGAGAGAGAGAGAGAGAATCTTAAGCTGGCTCCACACTCAGCACAGAGCCTGATGTGGCCCTTGACACGGGGCTTGATCCCATGACCCTGGGATCACAACTTGAGCCAAAGTCAAGAGTCAGATGTTCAACCAACTGAGCCACCCAGGTGCCCCTTTTGGAAGCCCTTATTAAAAAGAAAATGTTATCAGGGTGCCTGGGTGGCTCAGTCATTTAAGTGTATGGCTTCAGCTTGGGTCATGATCTTGCTGTTTGTGGGTTCAAGCCCCGCACCAGGCTCTGTACAGGCAGCTCAGAGCCTGGAACCTGCTTCAGATTCTGTGTCTCCCTCTCTCTCTGCCCCTCCCCCGCTCAAGCTCTGTCTCTCTCTGTCTCTCAAAAATAAATAAACATTTAAAAAATTATTTAAAAAAGAACATGTTATCCACAGAAAATAGCATCTCCGGCCTTGGAAACACACACCCCTCTGGCGTCAGGGAGAACTGCTGTGGACTGGGTTGGCTGGGGTGGCCCAGTGGGGGACTGTAATGGAGTGGGGAAGAAAGGTCAGAATTGACTTTAGGAAGAGCCTGCATAGCCACCAGGTGAATCTCTTATTCCAGCTTCGCAGGTAGAGATGGACATTCCTGGCCTCTTGGCCCTAGGAATCCAGTTCCTCTGGGAATGGACACTCACCAGTGGCTTCTAGACCCAGGAGAAGTGTTTTTCCCTGACCAAACCATCTGCAGTCCAGCACCCTTATAGGTCTGATGGTGGCACTGAGGCCATGGTCCAGACTCCCCAAGAGGCTCTGCATGCTCCCCAGACCAAGAGCGGCTGGCCAGGTGCCTTTCCTGAGAAGGCAAGTGACTTATGCAAAGCCAAATAGCATGAGATGATCTGCCAACTTCTGTTTTAGGGAATACAGTTGCTGAAAACAACCAAAAATGCTGGATGAAACATGAAAATGCCTTCGTGAGAACACTGAAGATCTGGAGAGAGAAAAAGGAATGAGGTCAAAATGGAAGGAGAGGCAAAAACCCTCTAGGAAACCCTAAGGAAAGCTGAAGGCCTTCTGGCTCTGTGTTTGCTGATACAGGCACATCTGAATCTCAGTTTTAATGACCTTGAGGGGAATGTAGACTAATGTCAAAACTCAGGACCTGACCCAAGTAAGGAACCTACCAGAAGACCCTCCCAGATTAAACTGGCACCCTAAAAGTCCTCACACCGGGGAATGCAAAAGAAGGAGGGGCTGTTCCTGAGAAATTACACCACCAGCTGGCCTTCACACAGAGCAGCAGCCCAAATTCACATCACTGGGGTGGTTCAAAAAACCCCAAAGTCATGAATTTAGTTCAAAGTACTCCTGCACTGCTTGCTAATACTGTGGGGCACCTGGCAGAAGGATGTGTAAATCCTATCTGGGGGAAGGCACCTTCATCCTAGACCTCAACAAATTCCCACTAATAAGTTTTCCAAAATACTGAGTGGTACACAACCTAGAAATAACCAAGCACATGAGGAAACAATGATCAAGAACCAGAAGGGACAGTACATAACCCGCATGAACCTACACCTTCAGGCGATAGGATTACCAAGCACAGACTATAAACCAACCATATTTAATGTTTGATGAAATAGAGGACAAGCTTGGAAATATCTGCAAAAAATAGGAAATTATAAAGAATGACCTAACAGATCTGAGAAAGAGGCAAACAGAACTTCCAGAAATGAAAATACTATAACTGGAATTTTATTTTATTTTTTTTTAAATGTTTTTTATTTCTAGGAGAGAGAGAGAGAGACAGCGTGAGCAGGGGAGGGCCAGAGAGAGAGGGAGTCACAGACTGAAACAGGCTCCAGGCTCCGAGCTGGCAGTCACCACAGAGCCCGACGTGGGGCTCAAACCCACGAACCGCGAGATCATGACCTAAGCGAAAGTCAGACGCTTAACCGACTAAGCCACCCAGGCGCCCCTATAACTGGAATTTTAAAACACAGTGGAAGATTAGACTTAGCTAAAGGGGCCATTTGCAAACTGGCAGATAGAAAGCAAGCAAGAGGGATGAGCAGAGAGAGACGAAAAGATAGAAAATATGGAATCCACATACTGAAAAATTCATCCTTTTAAAATGTACAATTTAGTCATCTTTAGTGTATTAATAGAGTTATGCAACCACCACCACTACCTAATTTTAGAACATTTTCATTATCTGAAAAAGAAACTTTATACCATTAGTAGTCACTCCCCATTCTCTCCTACCCCCAGACCCTGGCAACTGCTGATCTCTTTTCTCTGTGGATTTGCCTATTCTGGATATTTCATATAAACGGAGTCATACAATATGTGGCCTTTTGTGTCTGGTTTCTTTCACTCGGCATAAAGTTTTCAGAGTTGTTTCGTGTTGTAGCTGTATCTGTACTTCATTTCTTCAATGGCTGGGTAATGTTGCATTGAGTGGCTGGCCATTTTTATTTGTCCACTCGTCTCTTGATGGACACTTGGGTTGTTCCTACTTTTTGGCTCTTAAGAAACATGTTACTATAAACATGTGCATTTAAAAAAAGAAAAAAATATGGAGGAAGGACTCAGAGACCTGGAAAAGAATGGCCCAAGATTGTCTTTTATGAGGAAAAAAGAGAGAGAGACTGGAGAGAGGCAATTCTTGAAGAGATACTGGTTTCGAATTTTTCAGAACTGATAAAAGATGCCGTTCACAGATGTTAGGAATACCAAGGAAGTCCAAGCAGGATTTTAAAAAGGAAGAGGAGGGGCACCTGGGTGGCTCAGTCGGTTAAGCATCCAACTTCGGCTCAGGTCATGATCTCAAGGTTCATGGGTTTGAGCCCCGCGTTGGGCCTCTCTCTCTCTCTCTCTTTCTCTCTCAGAAATAAATTTAAAAAAAAACATTTAAAAAAATAAAAAGGAAAAGGAAAATAAAGAAACAGATATAGGAAATTGCAGAACAGAAACAGGCAGTGACAGAAACAGAGAGAGAGAGAGAGCGAATACCAAAAGTAGCGTACCTTACACTAACAGCTCATTTATCAATGGCAATAGTAGAAGTTGGGGTGGAAGGGACCAGACAACCCAGAGTCTTCAACCAGGGAAAACATCTTCCATGAATGAGCACAAAGCAAACACATTTTCAGACAAACAAAAACTGGGAGCATGTGTAACCAGAGAACTCTCATTAAAGGATATTATAAAGAATGTATGTTAAGTAGAAAGAAAATGATCCCAGATGGAAGATCTGAGATATAAGAAGACATGAAGAGCCAAAAATGTGGTAAATACGTGTGTAAAGCTAAACAAACATTAGATTATGCTATAATGATAATTTACAAGGTCTTACGAGGTTACAGCAAAACAAGACAGAATTCAAGTACAAAACAAATGATGAAGGAAAAAACAGAGTTAAGATGCTCTAAAGTTCTATGCTACCAAAGAGGAAGGTAAAGTAACTGGCTAACTTTAGACCTTGGTAAGTATGCATGTGGTATTTCAAGGTAACCATTAAAAGGAAAAAGAGAAAGAAACATGGTGTGTAACTTCTAATTAGTAAAGGAGAAAAAAAGACAATAATAATATAAAAAATCAGTCCATAAGAGAGATACAAAAAAGATGAGAAGAATAGAAAGCACAAAATAGGACAGGGGCGCCTGGGTGGCTCAGTTGGTTAAGTGGCCGACTTTGGCTCAGGTCATGATCTCATAGTTCATGGGTTCGAGCCCCACGTTGGGCTCTGTGCTGACAGCTCAGAGCCTGGAGCCTGCTTCGGATTCTGTGTCTCCTTCTCTCTCTGCTCTTCCCCTGCTCATGCTTTGTCTCTCTGTCTCTCAAAAATAAATAAACTTAAAAAAAAAAAGGAAGAAAGCAAGCACAAAATAGGATCAAGGACTTGATATCACACTGTGTGTGTGTGCAATGGAGCTGGGTCTTGTTCCCTGCTCCACCCAGCTATGGAAAGTCATCCTCCCTCCCCAGGGCACCCCCACTGTCTCCTGACACAGCCCCAACACTATCTGTCCACTTTAGATGTCTGAAGGCTACCGGGCTTCACACCCTGCCCCTCCCGGTGACCTACCCCACAACCCCCAGCAATGCTAGGCTCCCTGAAGCAAGACACTCAGACACTGCATTTACGGCACAGCACATCAATACCTCCACTTACTCATCAAAGCTATTCCACAAGTTAGTCTTAACATCACTCCAGTTTTATTGATGAGGAAACGGAGGCTTGAGAAATGAACTAACTTGACCAAGGTTGCCCAACTATAAAAGCAACAAACCTGGCTTGCTTTGTCTGACTCAGAGGTCCCATGCCCTTAAGCATTAAGCTAGCTCTCAAGGTTTTTTTTTTCCCCCACTTGTGGTAACATCCCCATAATATAAAATTCATCATCTTAACCATTTAAAGTTTTTAAAAAATATTTATTTATTTTGAGACAGAGAGATAAAGTGCGAGCAGGGGAGGGGCAGAGAGACAGAGGGAGACACTGAATCCGAAACAGGCTCCAGGCTCCAAGATGTCAGCCCAGAGCCTGACACGGGAGCCTGAACTCACTGACCTGAGCCGAAGTTGGACACTTAATCGACTAAGCCACGCAGGCACCCCCATCTTAGCCATTTTTAAGGGTCCAGTTCCATGGCATTAAAGTACATTCATATTGTTATATAACCATCACCACCATTCATCTCCAAAACTCTGTACATCTTATGAAGCTGAAACTCTGTACCCATCTAACTACTTCCCCCTTCCCAAGCAGCACAGCTTGGGAGACCAGGGCACATTCTCCTGGAGCTTGGCATGTACAGCATTCATGCCTGTACTATGTAACCCGCCCAGCCACATGCCCTCCCTGTGTGTGAAGCAACTGGGAACTTCCTGTGGGCAGGGGCACTCCTGGGGTCTAAAGGCTGGTTCTGAGCTTAGGAGTTCTCTTGTGTAGACCCTCTTATCCCTTTTACCTCCCGAGGTGAACACCAGTTTCTATTAATCCCAAGTCTCCGGCCTGAACAGCAGTGTACATCTCTGCGCCATCGCACAGAGTTTTAGAATTCCTTTCCAAAATTCATAGGAAAACTATAAATTGCAGCTACTAAACCTCCCACCTTCCTGCCAAGATGCAGACCCAATTGAATCAATCCATATAGATATGGTGCTGTGTGGATTTTGCCAGGTGCTGAGGAGCCATGATGGAATGAGGAAGGTTACAGACCTGCTTCTGTCCAGAAGGAGCTTAAAATCTAGGTGGGGAGATAAGTCACGTGGAAAAGCTATGAAGAGGGAAATGGGATGAGGCCTAATTACCAGTTTCAGGCCATGGGGAAGAAGTTCTGCAAGATTGAGCCTTGGAGACAGGGTCAGTACCTCTGACAGGGCCAGGGTGAGAGCAGTCCCATCCAGGTGACAGAAACAGAAATGCAAGCTGCCTCTCTGGGGAACAAGTGCAGGAGCACTCGTGTGCACAAAACTGAGGGACGAGAAGAGTGTACACCAGGTAAAGGGTGTGGATGTCCCTGAGGCCAGCAGTCTGGCTGGGGGGACAGGGACCAGATGAAAGGCCAGGTAAAAGAAGCTGAGGTTGGAAGTGGGCCAGGCTGATGACACCAGGCTGAGAAATTTGGGTCTTGATGGGGACACTGAGGCACTGTGGAGGGCCCGATGCATGCAGGGCTGAAGGGAATATACATGCGTCAGGTAGCCCCTACCTTCTTTCCTCCACAGTATCAGTGCTATAAACTGAGCCCTGAACCCCACAGAAGCACTCCCTTCCTGAATTCAGCAAAGGGCAGAATCAAAAATATAGCCCAGATCCATCGGACAAAGGGAAAAACAGCCTCTCCCAAATCTAGTTCTTTGACTTGCACCCAAGACCTTAAGCATGCCTTTTGAAACCTTCCATCCATTGAAGTTCCTTTTCTTTGAAACCATAAAAGAACACAGGGCTAGTTTGTCCTCTTGGCAGGAAAATTCCACATGCAACTTGCAACATTTTATAGTGCTGGCCTGAGAGTCTGGGTCCTTTGTGGACCCAGGGATTAAGTCACTCCGTGATGAGCCAGTTGGGTGACCTTGAGCAGGTCACTGAATCTTGTGAAACCTCAGTTTGCTCACTCCTGGTATGATAACAACAGCCCCTGGTCCCACTCAGGAAGGCTGCCTCCCTTCCGCACACATGGGCCACCTTGTGCCAACAAGGATGTCAGGCGCGTTGAGATCCCAGTTGGTTTTTCTAACCCTAAGAGCAGTTGTCTCTCCCACTGGGGAGTTCCAGACCCTTTGGCTGCCACTATAGGAAACAGATGTCAGGGAAGGCAAATTGTCACCAGAACCACATAACCATTAAGTGCAGAATGGTCTCAAAAGGTTGTCTGGTCTTTGCTTCCATGACCAATGCCAGAGGGAAACACCAGAGCATGCAGAGCACCGTCCCCACCAAGTGCTTGAGTGTCCAGCAGGAAGTCAGAGACTGAATCGTTTATGAGCCATCAGAGACTGGAATAGGATGGTGGCTTCATGAAGAAGTAGAGACGGAGATGTGGTAGGGAGAAGACAGAATACTGACCCAGAGCACTAGGAATCTTGAAAGAAAATGAACCTAGACTCTTACCTCACATCAGATACAAAAATTAAAATGGATCACTGACTTTAAGGTAAGAACAAAAACTATAAAATGAGTAGAAGAAAATAAAGGAGAGGAGTGCTTGGGTGGCTAAGTTAGTTAAGTATCTGACTTTGGCTCAGGTCACAATCTCACAGTTTGTGAGTTCAAGCCCTGAATCAGGCTCTGTGCTGATAGCTCAGAGCCTGGAGCCTGCTTCCTATTCTGTGTTTCCCTCTCTCTCTGCCTCTCCCCTGCTTACATTCTGTCTGTCTGTCTCTGTCTCTCTCTCTCTCAAAAATGAATAAATGTTAAAAAAAAAAAAATATATATATATATATAAAAGAAAATACAGGAGAAATTCTTGGTGGCCTTGGATTTCGCAAAGACTTCCTACACAGTACACATAGCACAGGCTCTAAAAGATAAAAATCAATATACTCATCTAAAAATCTTCACGGAGATTTTAAACTTTTGTACTTCAAAATACACTGATACAGGGGCGCCTGGGTGGCTCAGTCAGTTAAGTCTCTGACTTCGGCTCAGGTCAAGATCTCACGGTTCATGGGTTCGAGCCCCACGTCGGGCTCTGTGCTGACAGCTATCTCAGAGCCTGTTTCAGATTCTGTGTCTCCCTCTCTCTCTGACCCTCCCCTACTCGTGCTGTCTCTCTCTCTCTCTCTCTCTCTCAGAAATGATTTAAAAACCATTAAAAACAAAATACACTGATACAAAAATGAAAAGGTGGGGAACTTGGGTGGCTCAGTTGGTTAAGAGTCCAACTTCAGCTCAGGTCATGACTTCACTGTTCATGAGTTCGAGCCCCACATCAGGCTCTGTGCTGACAGCTCAGTGCCTGGAGCCTGCTTCTGATTCTGTGTCTCCCTCTCTCTCTTCCCCTCCCCCACTCGTGCTGTCTCTGTTTCTCAAAAATAATAAATAAAAATGTTTAAAAATAATTTTTTAATGAAAAGGTAAGCCAAAAATGAGGAGAAAATATTTGCAAACCACATATCCATGAATAAACAAATACAAATATTAGTCTTTTCATTGATATTTCAACATAATTGTTACCTTCTACCATTTCATCACAGAACTCCTCAATAAACTTCAAGGGGGAAATATAACATATTTGAAATATAAGCCTTTTGGTGGATAGTTTATAAATAGACAACATATTTTAATGTATCATAACATAATATACAGGCAGAGAAGGACAAATATCATATGTTTGCACGTATAGGAGGATTAGGAGGAACTTGACGGAGGAACAAGGGGGAGAAGAAGGGCGGAAATGGTGGGGGAAAGGGAGAGAGGCAAACCATGAGAGACTCTTGAATGCTGACAAAAACTGAGGACTGATGGATGTGGGGGGGAGGGGGGATGGGCATGGAGGAGGGCACTTTGGGGATGAGCACTGAGTGTTATGTGGAAAATAATTTGACAATAAACTATTTGTAAAAAAAAAAAATAATAATATATAATATAAATTACAATTATTTTACATATTATATTAATATGAACACCCCAACTTTAAAAGTGGGAAAAAATTTGAAGAAACACTTTACCAAAGAAAATATATAAATGGCAAGTAAACACATGGAAAGATGCTCAACATCATTAGTAATTAAGTATATGTAAATTGAAACCATAATGAGGGTTGCCTAAGCGGCTCAGTTAGTTAAGCAGCCGACTTCAGCTCAGGTCATGATATCACAGCTGAAAGGCTTGTGAGTTTGAGCTCTCAGAGCTGCTTTAGGCTCTGTGCTGACAGCTCAGAGCCTGGAGCCTGCTTCGGATTCTGTATCTCCCTCTCTCTCTACCCCTCCCCTGCTCACGCTCTGTCTCTCTCTCAAAAATACATAAACATTAAAAATAAACATAATGAGATACCACTACACACCAAATGGCTAAAATGAAAAGACTTGGGGCACCTGGATGGCTCAGTCGGTTAAGTATCCAACTTCAGCTCAGGTCATGACCTCACAGTTCACGGGTTCGAGCCCTGCATCGGGCTCTGTGTTGACAGCTAGCTCAGAGCCCTGGAGCCTGCTTTGGATTCTGTATCTCCCTCTCTCTCTGACCGTCCCCTGCTCACGCTGCCCTCTCTCTCTCTCTTTCTCTCTCGAAATAAATAAAACATTAAAAAAATTTTTAATAAATAAACATTAAAATTAAAAGACATCATATGAAGTGTTGTCAAGGATATGGTAACAATAACTCTCATAGAAATTGCTGGTAGAAATAGAAAATGATTCAACCACTTTGGAAAACAGTTTGGCAGGTTTTTAAGTTTCTTTATTTTGAGAGAGAGAGAGAGTGGGGGAGGGGCAGAAAGAGAAAGAGAGAGAGAGAGAGAGAATCCCAAGCAGGCTCTACACTGTCAGCACAGAGCCTGACATGGGGCTCAAGCCCATGAACTGTGAGATCATAAATTGAGCTGCAATCAAGAGTCAGGTGCCTAACCAACTAAGACACCCAGATGCCTCAGTTTGGCAGTTTTTTTTTTTAATTTAAAATGTACATACACCATATGACACAAAGAGAGAAAGCTGGATTCTCGCTTTATTGAGAGAAATAAAAACGTACATTCACTCAAACACTTGTACATGAACATTCATAGAAGCTATATTTGTAGTAGCCCCAAACTAGAAACAACTCAATTATCCTTCAACAACTGGATATGGATAAACAAACTGTGGTATATCCACATAATGGAATACTACTCAGCAATAAAAAGGAACAAACTATTTATACATGTAATGACATGGATGAACCCTAAAATAATGAAGTTATGAAAGAAGGCAGACAAAATGCATGTACTATATGATTCCACATACAATTCCAGAAGATGTAAACTGCTCTACAGTGGCTGATAGCAGATCAGTGGTTGGCAAAGTGAGGCATGAAGGTCAGAGAGGAAGATTTCAAAGGGGTGCAGGGAAATGAGTGATGAATACATTCCTTGTCTTGACTGTGGTAATGTTTTCACAGGGGTGGACACATGTCAGACTCATCAAATTGTTTGCTTTAAATATATTCAGTTTACTGTACACCAGTTATACTTCAATAAAGCTGTTCAAAAGGAGAGGGAAGAAGGTGTCCACACTTGGCCCCTTGGTGGAGACCAGTCACTCCTGGTGGAGTGTGGAGTTTGTCTATGAAATCTGTCTCCCTGCCATCCAGGGGTTCTTTACCTATTCATTCGTACCTCCCTCACTTGTTTTACGGTCCCCTCTTCAAGGGGAAGAGCTGTATCTTCTGTGTCAAGTCTCCTGTTGAGGAAGAGGGTGACACCATATGATGGAGGAGCCTCCTTGGGCAGCAGCAGAAAGACAGTGGTGATTACATTTGGCTCCTGGAGGAATCCACCCAACCACAGAACATATATGCCACTGTCATTCCCACCTTATTTGTGGAATGTGCAACAATTCACTCTGGGAATAGTCCTGACATTGCTGCACAGCTAGATAAGGAAGAGGGGAGATGCTGAGCCATGCTTGGCTCTTGAAGGAACTAAACTACCCAGGCTTACCCTTCAGGTCAGGGCTGTCAGACAAGGTGGCCATTACATAACCTATAGTGACTCGTCAAATTCGGGAGCCAGGAAGCCAAAGCTATGTGCAAGGTGCTCTCCCAGCAACTGGCTAAACCCAGATTCCAATCTTTCCTACGCTGACCTGATTGAAGTCTCTTGAGGTACTGCCTCCTGAGGGCTAAACACTCGACTCTAACAAGGGAGGTAATTTCTATGGCATTCATCTAGGCTAAGAATGCAACCCTCCACCCTGCTGTCGGTCCTGCCAGCATGCTTGGCCTGCCCTCAACCTCTGTGTGCTTTCCTTGATAGCATTAGCCTCACTGAAAGAAAGCTGGATTCAAAGATATCCAACCAGGGGCACCTGGGTGGCTCAGGTGGTTAAGCGTCCAACTTCACTCAGGTCACGATCTCATGGTCCATGGGTCTGAGCCCCATGTCGGGCTCTCTGCTGACAGCTCAGAGTCTCGAGCCTGCTTTGGATTCTGTGTCTCCCTCTCTCTGCCCCTTCCCTGATCGTGCTCTCGCTCTCTCTCTCTCTCTCTCTCTCAAAAATAAATGAACAGTAAAAAAATGCTTCTAAAAAGAAAAATCCAACCATAAAATGGACTTATGTGTTGGGGTTACCACTCACATGTCGAAAGGAAAAAATGTTTCCTTTACTCACAACACTTCTGACATCAAATGTGTGGGTTTTCCTCTCACATTAGACAATTCTGACACTAACTACCCAGAGTTAGTGCAGACCTTGCAGGTGAATGGCTCAGTCTCACAAGATTGCACACACTTCAGATGCCAACTGAAAGTAGTGCGTGCCCATGTAACCTACACTTCTGTCCAACTTGGCTGTAAATCAAGGGTTCCCATGACCCCTTTTTCTGGTTCAATAATTTGCTACATGGCTCACAGAGCTCAGGGAAACACTTCACTGTTTCAGGCATGTTATAAAAGATACAACTTGGGAAATGCCAAGTAGAAGAGACACATAGAGCAAGGTATGGGGAAGGGGTATGGAGCTCCCAGGCCCTCTCTGGCTGCACCACTCTCCTAGCACCTCAATGTGTTCACCAACCCAGAAGCTCTCTGAGCCCTCCTTCATTCATAGATTTTATGGAGGCTCCTTTGTAAGAAGGCATAATTTGATTAAATCATTGGTTGTTGGTGTTTAAGTCAATCCTCAGCTGCTTTCTCCTCCCCCCGAGATGGGGAAGGGCGCGGGGTGGGGAAGGAACAGTCCAAGGCTCTAATCACATGCTGTTTCCTCTGGAAACCAACCCCCATCCCCCAAGAACCACCTCATCAGCATAAATTCAGATATGGTTGCAAGGAGCTTATATGAATAACAAAAAATACCCCTCTCACCTTTGTCACTCAGGAAGTTACAAGGATTTGAGAAGCTCTGTGCTAGGAACCGATGACAAAGACCAAATATCTATTTCTTATTATATCACAACATTACAATGACAAAGGAATTAGACACCTGATGGACAGGAGTTCTGAGTATTCCTTTAAATCACACGCTCTTTCACAGGCAGCCACAAAATGATCTGGTTTGCAGAAACTGCCTGCAGGTGGATTTTCAGTCATGTCTGAGAAGCAGGGTGACTCTTCTGGTGACAGTCGTTCCCTCCCCACTGGGTTCTAATGAAGCTCCATTTCCTCAGGAAGTTCACCTTGATTGTGAGAAGAGCCAGGCTGCAGGGACAAGGGACTGTGCACGGCAGACAGTCTGCGCTTTCTCTCTAGTTCACTATCAATGCTCCACTGACCTTCGTGGATGCCGCAGGCCTTGCTCTGTTCTCTGGCTCAGGCCCACATCCATGTGCTCCCCTCAGCTCACTGTCTCCATAGGCTCAGAACTCGGGAGCACTCCTCATCTTCCCACACATTCCTGACTGAGCTCAGCCACCCAAATGGTGGGGAAAGCTTGCTTTCTAGATCTCTTATCCAGGAGACACCAGCTAACAACTCACCACCTGGCCAGGAAACCAGGCAAATCTTCCTGATAAATTTTAATTAAAATCATGTGCCCAGAATGGCGATCCCAATAGGCAAGGCCTCCCTCCTGACCAAGCACTTGCATAGGACTCACATTGGCACAGCACGTTGCCCACTTGTTATAAAGAATACGGTCTTCCCAGGAGAGCTTTGACCCCTGTTGGCATTCAGAGAAGTAAGGGTGTGAACAAAAGGGCACTAAAGCCAACTGCAGTCATGTGCAGAAAGACACAGGGCTCTGCTATCTATCTCGGTGCCCCAGTACCTGGTCTTTAACATGCACCACACCCAGATGTACATCAATGCAGCACAGGGTGGAGGGGGCATCAGGGCCCTGACCTGATTAGGAACTCAGGCCCCTGTTCAAATATTTACTGGGTACCTTACTATGTGCTGGTACTGTGGATTCAGCCTCATTCAGATGGATGAGGCCCCTGCCCTCATGGTTCTCACAGTCTCAGCTCTGTAGCATTAGCCCTGAGAGGTCATGAAGCAAGAACAGGGCTGACCGGGTTGGATGCCAAAAGCAGTCAGGGCTGAACTCCAAAACTCCATCCCTGAGTGAAGGGAGAAAGAACTCAGGACAGGATAGGTCAAGGCCAGCTACAGGAAAAAGCAGCTGACACCTCAGCCAGAAGCAAACAGATGTGTGTTGGGAGTGTGTGTGTGTGTGTGTGTGTGTATGTGTGTGTGTGTGTGTGTGTGAATCCTGGTTGGGTTTAGCAAGTGGCCAAGGCTGGCTGAGTACCAAGAGAGTCTAAAGAGAGTGAGGGGCCACACCAGGGCTTCTCCCGAAGGCTTGA
The DNA here is from genome assembly GCF_003009895.1 of Hyaena hyaena. Classification (NCBI taxonomy): domain Eukaryota; kingdom Metazoa; phylum Chordata; class Mammalia; order Carnivora; family Hyaenidae; genus Hyaena; species Hyaena hyaena. Next base: position 2,228,172 of record NW_024080649.1, on the reverse strand, counting down.
TGCACTGCTCTTGACCTTAGCAGGGCAGTTCCTGCACTAACCTTGGGCCAGAGGTCCAGCAACGTGGGCTGGGAGCAAAGGCTGGGCTTTCAGGGAAATAGTGAGGAGTACACAAGTGAGCAGAGAAGTTCAGAAGGTGGGCCTACCATGCCAGCAGCACACAACAGTGGGGGCTGTAGACCATGGCTACATCTCTCACACATTTTCTGCTAAGAAGCACGAGAGTCAGAAACCCTTAGTTGCTGCAGCTGGCCTCCAGGCTCTGCTTTCCAGTCACCACCTGCCTCCCATCCCCCTTCCCTAGGCTGTGGCCTTTTTGGCTGTGTCACCTAGGCCCAGTTTGAGCTTGCCTTGTGAACTACACATTGGACTTGGACTTCCATGGCCTGACTCCTGGGTAGCCCCATGTTCAGTTGCTCTCCTCATCCTCCTGCTAACAAGACTCCTATGTGATGTAGCTCTGACTCCCATCCCACACCCACCTCCCAAACTATCAGAGTAGCTGGTTGTGCCCCATAGGGTTTTCCCTGACTTTGGTTGATGGGAGTTAGTCAATAAAGATCAAGGACAGTGTGGCTATGGGGAAGAGAGCAAAGTACAGAGATTTCTGTTAAGAAATTAGGAGTCACTCAGGAGCTGGATGGGGAAGGGACCAAAGACTCCTGGGCAGGCAGGGGCTAGAGGCAGGTCCGCCTCAAGATTCAAGAGGCAGGGTTGGGGGCACTCATGACTGAATCTGGGAAGCCTCCTGGAGCCCCCAGGAGCTGAGCTGAGAGGTGTTGAGAGTCACTAAGTGGGGCTTAAGGCCAGGAATCTGAGAGACTGCAGGGGACTCAGCTATCAAATTGGGGACAACTATCAAATTGGGCATTTTTCTCATCTGGGCTTAATGTGCTCTGGTCCCAAGACATCTCAGAGATACTGCTGGCCCTTAAAGGTCAGGCAAAGCGAAGCAAAACAGATAGATGGGCCAGACCAGGAGGAAGAAGAGTCACAGTGACGAAGACAGCTCCACACTTGGGGTTTAAAGCAGCAGCCTGTTGGGTGCTCTGATGAGAGTGCTAGCTCGCTCACCCTGCAGCCTGACCTACGTTCTCCCCAGGGCATGGCACGCCATGGGTATAGCACTTCAGAAGGTTTTCTTACTTCCTGCAGGCCACAAAGATATGGTTAGTGAATCTTGCCCTGAGGAATTTCAGATTAACTGCTTCCATCTGTTCATCATCCAAAATCTGGAGCAGAGTTGGGATAAGACATGAGACACATGTAATAATTCCAGATCCCAGGATCTCAAATATCAAAGAATTAATTTGGTTTCAGAAACATGTCAACAACTCCCCAGGAGAATGTGGCTCCAAGGCTCCTAATAAATAAGAACAATGCGATATCAACACTCACCAGTCCCACTAATGCCACCCACAACCACCTGCAGCTGCAGGGCACACGCTAACCAAGGTGAAGACACAGAGCAGGCCAGCACTGAGTCAGGCTTGGCCAGTTTAATGCAGGATCCTGGGCAGATCACTTCTCTCCTGGCCTCAGTTCCGGATCTGTGAAAGCCTTCTGCCCTGTGTCCGGCTACATGGGGCAATCCTGCCCACTGCACGTGGCTTCTCTGCGTAGGCTGAGCTCTGGTGAAAGACTGTTTGGGCCATTCACCTTCCCCCATCAGAGAAACTGAACTTTGTCTAAACCTCTGTGGCCTGTGGAAAGCTCAGACAGTACAGAGCCCTCGGGAGCCTTCCTCTGGAAGCCAGTTCTAGCCATGTAACCCTTGGCCCTAAGAGACCAAGGACCACCAGAGAAAGGAGAACCAGACTCAGAGAACACCGTTTCTGCCCCCAGACCCACAGGGCTCAGCACCACCACACTCCCTGTTCTTGAAGGAGTTAGTAGTTTGAACTGACAGCCTCTATGGCTTTCCACACTGGGGCCTTGACCAAGTGACTGCCCTGTTCCGTGTCTCAGTTTCCTCACCTGCAAGTGGCTCAGTTGTGAGGATTAAATAAGGCTATGTGTTAAACAAGGGTCACAGAAATGTAACTTCCCTCCTTGCTTTTCTTCTAACTTCACAGCTACCTTCCCTTAGGCAGGGCGGCGAGCGGCAGCGGCTCTGCTGCTCTCAGTTTATCATAAGACAGATTCAGAACCTGACCCCCAGGCTCTGGGTGAATCAGTTAATAAATGACTGTAAAAATGTGTGGTGGCTACATTATGAATAAACAAAAATATGAGTGTTCCCAGTTGCTTCCTTTACTTTTTTTTTTTTTTTTTTTAAGCAAACTCTGCTGGTAGCTGTATGGACCCCAGTATTTTGGAAATTTTCAGTGGATAGGAATAGCAAAAAACTGTTAGCCCAAATAACTTTTTTAAGTTTAATTTTTTATTGAGAGAGAGAGTGAAAGGGAGAGAGAACAAACAAGCAGGGGAGGGGCAAAGACAAGGAGGGACAGAATCCCGAATTCTAAGCAGGCTCCGAGCTGTCAGCACAGAGACTGACACAGGGCTCAAAACCATGAACTGTGAGATCATGTCCTGAGCCAGAACTAAGAGTCTGATGCTGAATTGACTGAGCCACCAGGTGCTCCACCCAAATAACTCTTCAAATATTCTATTCTGACCCAAATCCAATTTTAGCTCACGTTGAGAGTGCCTTCTACTTATATTGAACAGAATATGAAGTTAATATTTATATTCTCAATATTTGTTGAGAAAATAGTCTTATAATTTTAAAACCAAAATTGTTTAAAAATATTTCAAAACTAGTTCTTATACTATTTCTTATCATGTTTTATTATTACTTCTGGTGGAGTACAGTTGTGTTAGTCAAAACTGCCTTACTTTTACTGGTGATCATCATGCTGACTTTGTATTTCACAAGATTAAACAAAGAGTCACACATTTTATTAGCCAAATAGAGCTATAGCTGATCTCTAGACACAGTTTCCATGCTTTTTCCATCAACTAGGTTTTTAAAAAAATTTTTTAAGTTTATTTACTTATTTGAGGTGGGGGTAGGCAGAGAGAGAGCAAGAGGGAGAGAATACCAAGCAGGCTCCATGCTGCCAATCCTGGAAAAGTTGGAAATAGCTTCAGTGTGGAGCATGGGGACTTTTCCCAGCAGGGCTTAAGCAAGAAGATAGCCCAATACCGCTGAGGGCCTAGGCAAAGCTGAAAAGCAGACACTGGGGCCTGGTGTGGTACCCACATAACCATGTGCAATGTTCTAGCAGGGAGCTGCCTGGAAGCAAGGAAAAGTCAAGCTGGAGCTTTCACCTTTACCTTTGGTTTAAAATGTTGGGACTATTATGCCAGTGGGAGTGCACATTGGTACAACCTTTGGGAAGCAACTCTGCATCCCATTTGCTAGTAAAATCCAACATGCACACACACTAGAGAAATTCTGCACATATGTACAGGGGACCCATATGAGAGTGTTAGAGAGCACTGTGGGAAATATAAAAAGCTAGAAATAGTCTTAATGTTCATCAGGAGAATAGATATAGTAGCATATCCACATGGTGGAATAACACAGAGCAACGAAGATGAATGATTTAGAGCTACATGTGTCAACATAGAAGATCTGGACTGTAACATGAAGCAGCCCTGTGGACATACAGCCTTCAAGAGTGACAGCTCTTATGTCCCCCATGTTGACTGAGTCCTTGAGCAGGGAAAGGGATGGCCTCCTATGGTTGAATATCAGACATTTAGAAGACCTATCTCCTCCAACTCACCAAAGGTCCAGTGATGAATTTCCATTATTAGAAATTTACTCCTCTGTGTCAAAGCCATGTGCTGTGTTAGAAATCAAAGATACTGATGGTCTCCAGCTCTACAGAACTCTGCTGGGCAGCCACTTACCACAGCCCAAACCCCTTGTCGCTAAAAAGCTCATGGAAGGAAGACAAGGTAGAAAGGCTGAGAAGCTGGGTCAGGGACAGAATATCACGAGTATTGAAGGATTGGTTAGATGAAGAGAGGTCAGAGTCAGTAAAAAGCATCAGGGGACAAGAAATGCCGAAGAAACCACAAGATATTTATGGAGGAGTTGTAGGGGTGCCTCGGTGGCTCCATTAAGCACCTGAGTCTTGATTTCGACTCAGGTCATGATCTCACAGTTGGTGGGATCAAGACCCGCTTCAGGCTCTGTGCTAACAGCATAGATCCTCTCTCTCCCTCCCTCCCTCTCTCTCTTTCTGTCTCTCCCTCTCTCTCTCTGCCCCTTCCCTGCTCACTCTCTCTCTTTCAAAATAAATAAACATTTTTTTAAAAAGGGAGGTAGTTATAGAAACTGATCACATATTAGAGGTAGCTCAGTTTATAAAGGGCAGAATGGGAGCTGCCACAGAAGAGAAAGTGAAGGTTAGGGCACCTGCCTAGATTAGGAAAGAATTATGTGCACAGGTAGAGGAAAGGAAAAAGAAAAAGGAAGGATTAGAAAATCAGAGAAAGAGGGTAATTTATTATACTGGATCCTGGAAGAGTCGGGGGTGGGGGGAGACACCTAGGAGGATTCATCTTAGAAATGCCATGTGGATCCTTTTAGAAACAAAAAAGAGAGGAGCTGAGAACCTGATATGCTTCACTGTCCCAGATCAGTAGAAGTTAAGGTCATTGGTGGGGCGCCTGGGGGGCTTAGTCGGTTAAGCGTCCGACTTTCGCTTAGGTCATGATCTCGCGGTTCGTGGGTTCGAGCCCCGCGTCAGGCTCTGTGCTGACAGCTAGCTCGGAGCCTGGAGCCTATTTCAGAGTCTGTATCTCCCTCTCTCTCTCTGACCCTCCCTTGCTCACACTATCTCTCTCTCTCTCTCTCTCCCAGAAATAAATAAAAATTAAAAAAAAAATAATTTAAGGACGCAGTTTAAAAAAAAAAAAAAAAGAAGTTAAGGTCATTGGCAATAAAGACAGCTGGACAAGCAGGAAACAAGCCACCATTGGGAATGGGATGAGTGTCTGGCTAGGTGTGAATAAAAGGACCGGTAAAGAACTGGCTGAGTTGGAAACCACATCTCTGTGTGGTACTAATTTTCTTTTGTCCCAGTAGAGCTCAACAGCTCTGAAGTCCTGCAGATAAGACAGGAGGCTGGATTATTCCAGGTTAGGGTAGGCAAAGTGGGTACAGCCGGACACAGGGTTAAGGCCACAGAGAGTGCTGGGCAGATGACAGCAGCCCTGGGAACGGCTGCAGTTGCCAGACAAAAGAGACTTTTCAAGTTTTCTTTTCTTTGTTTGTTTTTAAGATTTTATTTTTAAGTAATCTCCACACCAACCTCGAACTCACAGCCCCAAGATCAAGAGTTGCATGCTCTACCAACTGAGCCAGCCAGGCATCCCTCCAGTTTTCTTTTATAGAAGAGATAATTGTCTGTTATAACTTAAAAGATAGTAAATAGAAAAGTCATTCAAATGACTGGAGTTGATGTTTTCAACATTGAAGTAGCAGCCCACACCTCACCTTGCTTCTGGGTCAGCAATCAGGGTCAAGTGCTTCTATGGGCACATGACCTTGCCTGCCACATCTCTCAGCGTTATGTCCACCCCACAAACTCAAAAGTAACAATGGGATGAGATTCTTATCTGTACCTCCCACTCCTGTGCAGATGACTGGTGTCGAAGGTACTTAAAAGATAAGTTTACAAGTTTCTAAAAAGCAGTAATTTGGTCAGCTTGATGAACTATTATTGGAAAAGTGGGATAAAAATTATTAAGTCCTTGCTTTTTGAATAGAAACCATGCTGCTGAACACTGCAGCAATTTTATCACCCTCTTAAACATCTTTCAGCAATTTTATCCGTTTTTCAGAATTTAGAGATGGAGTCTACTTTTTGTGCTTTATAATCTTTAACTATTTTCAGCCAGTTATTCCTGCTCTGTACTGTTTTATACTCATAAAAGTCAGAATTACTTAAATAGCCAACAATAGGATTTGTTTATAGTTTTTTTAAATGTTTGAATATTTTATTGAATTGATATGACTTCCTTCCTTATCAGTGATTTCTTTCTTTCTTTATCTCTCTCTTTCTTTCTTCTTTCCTTCCTTTCTTTTTTAAGAGAGGGCAAGGGGCAGAGAGAGAGAGAGGGAGGGAGAGAGGAAGAGAATCCCATGACAGAGAGAGAGAGTGAGAGAGAGGAAGAGAGAGAGAAGTGGGGCTCACCCAAAGTGGGGCTGATGTTCACCCAAGTGGGGTTCAAGCTCACCTCATGTGGGACTCAAACTCATGAACCATAAGATCATGATCTGAGCTAAAGTCAGATGCTTAATGACTGAGCCACCCAGGCACCCTATAGCTCCATTTGTTTTTTTTGTTTTTTTTTTTACAAATAGTTTATTGTCAAATTGGTTTCCATATAACACCCAGTGCTCATCCCCACAAGTGCCCTCCTCCATTCCCATCTCCTCCCTCCCCCCCACATCCATCAGTCCTCAGTTTGTTTCTCAGCATTCAAGAGTCTCTCATGGTTTGCCTCTCTCCCTTTCCCCCACCATTTCCCCCCTTCTTCTCCCCCATGGTCCTCAGTTAAGTTCCTCCTAATCCTTCTATACATGCAAACATATGATATTTGTCCTTCTCTGCCTGACTTATTTCGCTCAGCATAACACCCTCAAGGTCCATCCATGTTGCTACACATGGCCAGATTTCATTCTTTCTCATTGCCATGTAGTATTCCATGGTATAGATAAACCACATCTTCTTGATCCATTCATCT
>NW_024080649.1:2157734-2219553 GCF_003009895.1 Hyaena hyaena | reverse complement strand
CATATGTTTGCACGTATAGGAGGATTAGGAGGAACTTGACGGAGGAACAAGGGGGAGAAGAAGGGCGGAAATGGTGGGGGAAAGGGAGAGAGGCAAACCATGAGAGACTCTTGAATGCTGACAAAAACTGAGGACTGATGGATGTGGGGGGGAGGGGGGGATGGGCATGGAGGAGGACACTTGTGGGGATGAGCACTGAGTGTTATGTGGAAACTAATTTGACAATAAACTATTTGTAAAAAAAAAAAAAAAAAAAAAGAATGAGGGGATGTGCTCCAGATCCCCAGAGGTAATGCCTTCTGCCCACAGTCAAGTCTTGTGACCCCTGCTATTTCAGCCTTCAGTGCAGGAAGACAGAATACGGGGAGTTTCTTTCATGCCCCCAGGACATAGCAGTGGGCCACATTCCCCATGGAGTCTCTAAGAAATTGATGGGTAGTGCTTGCTTCGGCAGCACATATTCTAAGAAATTGATGGGTAAACTGGCCTCAGGTGGCCACAAGGTGTATGGAGAGAGCAGAAGCCCAGACAGACCAAGATTTTCACCTTGGTCTTGCCCCATTCCAGACCTTGAGAAAGTTATCTAATTTCTCTGATTCTCCAGTTACTTGCCTATAAAATAGGGATTCTTGTAAGGTCATGAGGATCAAACAGACTACATAAGTAAAACACCTGGAAACTTATGTGGCATATAGGTGATGCTCAGTTAAGTATCAATTTCTTGGCCTCCCAGCCCAGTGGTCCCATCATGCCTTTTCAGACTTGCCATGACTTGGGGCATCCTGGATATTGAGGTGAACAACGTTCATTCATTCAACCAACTTTACACAAAGTGTCTATACACCTAACACCTCGGAATATCAACTTCATTTAAAGATTTTTAAAATATGATCTTAACACTAAGACAAATATTACGGAGGAGAATGCAAACTTTGTATTAAATTTTAAAGAAAAACATAAGTCATTAGGCCCATGCCCCAGACTTCCCAGGGATCCCATACAGGGCAGCCTGAAGATGCTAAGATGCCCAAGGACATGACCTCAGGTCTGATTCGTACAGATCTCCACCTTTTCCTGCTATAAGATACGAAGCAGAAGTGACACAGCCCCTCCCTAGGAAATCAGGGTAGAAAAAACTGGCCCAGAAGACAAACCAGGCAATTACACAGTGAGTCCTCGTGCTGACCACCCTCACTATCCCCACAGCCTTGCTTGCACAGTCTGTCTCTCTGACTTGCGATTCATTCCAGGACAGATTCTTCCAAGATTATCCTCAATTTTCATGAAAAGTCACTCCCAATTCTTGGAAAACTTTGTGAAATTTGTCATATCTAGAATGTTCAGCCAGGTCAAAATTGTTTTCCTTACTCCCTCCCCTTCTAGCCTTCTGCTACATCTTGGGTCACCTTCCAAGGTCAGATTCTGGGATGTGAACTGGGGTGACTCTAACTATTTGTTAGCTGTGTCTTGCTGGACTCACATCTGTTGCTGCTCTTAGCATAGGTTGACTTGGGCTGGGAACCAGGTCTCCTATGTTTACTTTCTCATCAGAAAATGTAGCTCCTCCCCTGAATCAATCACCATGTTAACTAATTTCAGTATTTGACAGAAACAGAGAAATGGTGACAGTGGTCACCTCTGAGTGATAGGACTAGGAATGGTTTCTATATTCATCATTTTGTTTACCCATATTTTTTTATTTTTAACAATGGCCATGTAATATTTGTGTATAAACAATGAGAAAAATGTTAGAACCAGCAATCTTCTTGCTTAGCTCTTTCTTAATGTTTTTACATGCTGAATTTAAGCTCAACATTCAAGGCAGAAAGTCACAGAATGTTTTTCCAAAAGATAAGATACTAGAAATCCAATAATTCCTGAAGGCACTTGGGATGAGCACTGGGTATCATAAGTAAGTGATGGATCACTAAATTCTACTCCTGAAATCATTATTACACTAGATGTTAACTAACTTGGATTTAAATAAATTTTTTTAAAAAAGAATAGGGGGAAGAAAAAAAGAAATCCAATAATTCCTGCATATTGCTTTTTACCAAGTAGAACCAATTTCTGGTTTATACTTAGGCTTATAAGAACAAATGAAAGATTTTTAAAAGTTTATTTCTTTATTTTGAGAGAGAGAAAGAGCATGAGCATGGGAGGGGCAGAGAGAGAGGGAGAGAGAAAGAATCCCACACAGGTTTCACGGTGCCAGCTCAAAGCCCAGTATAGGGCTCGAACCTACGAACCTATAAGACTATGACCTGAGCCAAAATCCAGAGTCATCTTCTTAACCAACTGAGCCACCCCGGTCCCAAATGAAACTGTTTTTGAAATAGGGTTATTTATCCAATGTACTTTACATATAGTTAAGGTTATCTTCCTATGAATCAAAATCACAGCAAAACTAGAAAAATTGCTGGAATTCAAAGAAAAAGGAACTCAAGGTCATGGTATTGGGAGATCACATTATTTTCCAAAACAACTTAGTAACCTGAGGGAGTAAAATAACACCAGATGGAGATTTTAATTCCCTTTTTACAGACAAGGATTCATTTAATTCTAGTAATTTTTTAAATTTATTTTTAATGTTTTTTTTTTTTTTTTTGAGAAAGAAAGAGTGTAAGGGCAGGGGGCAGAAAGAGGGAGACACAGAATTCAAAGCAGGCCCCAGGCTCCGAGCTATCAGCACAGAGCCCAAAGTGGGGTAGGAACCCCCAGACTGTGCAATCATGACCAGAGCCAAAGTCGGATGCTTAACCGACTGAGCCACCCAGGCACCCCTAATTCTAGTAATTCATTTAATAAATATTTGAACCTTTACTATGCTCCAGGCATACATAGGTCTAGGCAATGGGGATACAACAGGAAACAAAACTAGTAAAAATTCCTACCCTCATGAAGCTTGCCTTCCGGTCAGAGAAACAGAAGATTCTCATGCAGCAAAACAATCTTCAGCATAGTATTAATACTGTTTCTACTGTTTTGACTGTTTTCCTGCCATTTTACTTAGAGAAGGAGAAATTTCTACCAAGTCCTTATTTATTCATTTGTTTACTTGTTTATTTATTTTTGAGAGAAAGCACATGCAAGCAGGGGAGGGGCAGAGAGAGAGGAGGACCGCAGATCCGAAGCAGGCTCTGCCCTGATAGTACAGAACCCAGCGCTGGGCTCAAACTCATGAACCGTGAGATCATGACCTGAGCCAGTCAAGCACTCAACCAACTGAGGCACCCAGGATCCCCCTACCAAGTCTTTCCTAAGTGTGGCAAGGTCTTCTGTTTCTTACCATAACCCTGCCAGGAGTGGGACAGACTATATGCCACCAGTACCTTTGGAGTCAGAGTAACTAGAAAGTTGGTGAGCTACCCAGCCATAACCTTCCTACAGTGATTGCCTTAGGATTTAGCAGATATAAAAGGATTCAGATGTTCGCAGAAAGAAGTTGAAGGTTCCCCAGGTATGACTGGAGTAGAGACTGAGCTAAAAGGTTGGGATACCAGGGGCTGCCATGGTGGGCTTACTGGCATAAGCAGAAACAGAAATGATACTAACTTAGTGAGAAACAGATTTTTAACTCCATGTGAGAGAAAACATTTCAATAGCCAGAGATGTTCCACAGTAGAACGGGTTGAGGGAAGGGTAGTTCTCAGGCTCTGACAGTGGATGGCTGGCTCAGCTCCCCCACTTACTGGCTGTGTGTCCTTGAGTTAGTCCTAAGTTTCCTTGTCTATAAAATGGGAATTAAAATGGTACCTAGTTCCAGGCACCTGGCTGGCCCTGTCAGTAGAGCATGAAACTCTTGTTTTCAGGGCTATAAGTTCAAGCCCCACACTGGGTGTAGAGATTACTTAAAAATAAAATCTTTAAAAAATAATGAAATAAAATAAAATAAAATAAAATAAAATAAAATAGTACCTAGTTCATGGGATTATGGTGAAGATTAATAAGAGAAAGCAAGAGAAGCGGAGCTCACCCGAAGCGGGGCTCATGCTCACCCGAAGTGGGGCTCGTGTTCACCCAATGCAGGGCTCAAGCTCACCTGATGCAGAGCTCAAACTCATGAACTATGACATCATGACCTGAGCAGAAGTCCGATGCTTAACTGAATGAGCCACTCAGGTGCCCCTACTCTATGTTGTTTTTATGGTGGATTTTATTTGATTTGTTTTGATATAAAAATAATATTATATACATTCATATTTGGCAAAAGGATTAAAATTGATAGTTATGATGTTAACATCATAAAATCTGTGGCTATAGTGAGTATAGAACCTAACTCCCTACAAGGATGCCTCTGAACGATGCTTGATGCTACCACATTTCGGATATGACCATGGTCTGGGCCCAATACATGACCTGTGACTGATCCCTTAAGGCAGGAGCACTACAACCCATACACACACCCCACAGGGCTGATTTGAATTGTCATCTAGGGCTCAAGACAGAAAGTCCCCAGGGAGTTTATCCTCAAGGTCACAAAGCTCCCAAGAGCCTGTACTGAACAGAGCAGCAGTGCCAGCCTAAGCCCCACTCTGGGACACCAGAACTGATAAACACAGATGTCAGCCTGCGAGGCAGGACTCTGGGCACAGCCAGGCTGGGCTGGAAAGCCAACTTATAGTTCAGTGGGATGAAGGGCAGCCTAAAGGCAGCACAGGACAGAACACCAACAGACAGAGGACAGACATTCAGACAGGATTCTTCTTCCACCCCAGTGAGGACACTCCAAGAGCAGCTGTCCAGCCCCAAGACACTTGCTTACAGCCCAGCCCCACCTTCCCGCCCTGGCTGTCGGTAACAGTCCAAGGGCAGGAGATAGCAAGCAGCCCGGCTACTTAGGTGTGCCCAGCAGGACCTCTGCAGCTGTCATCCCCATACCAACTGCCTTAGGGTCAGTGGGCAGCCTTTAACTGTTGAGCCAGGGTCCAGCCCTCCAGTTCCCACCATCATACCCTCCCACCGGCCACTTTCCAGGCATGCCTAGACCTGTCTGAACTCTCAGCAGGTACAGAGTTCAGGCATATCTCCTCCACTCCCCTCACTACTACTTAAGAATCAAAATCCCAAACAATAATATCTTGCATATGTGTGATGCTTAGCACTTTCCAATACACTTTTCATACCTTGTAGGTACTGGTTAGGATTTTTAATTGTAAGCAAAAGTAACTAACTTTGGCTAATGTGCATAGCAAAGGACATTCATTAAAAGATAATGAGTAGCTCACAAAATTTCCAAGAAGGTAGAAAATCAGGCTTGGAAGCACCCAGTCAGAAACAATGCCCTAACCCCCAACTCAACAGTGGTCAAAGAACACACCACCGTGACCACTGAGACTGGAATGGCAGGATACCATCCCTGCCCCCTACACCACGGACAACCTCATACTGGATGCTGCCCATAAAACTGTGATCACTGGAATGGATGTGATACCCATCAAATCACTAAAAAGCAGATCATGCTCCTTTGCTGTCACTGGCTTCCAATTCAAAATTGGTGAGGTGTAGCATGAGGAAGGGGGCCTGTCTGACTGGAGGAGCCTGAGCCTCAGGCCGATGCCCATGCCCTAGCTGTAAAGGAAGATGGCTCCACCTCATGAGGCATAGGATTCCTCAAGCATAGGAAGGAGGCTCAGTTGCTAGGCAACGAAAATGAGTGACAAATGTTCAACTTTGCATTGTACTCAATCATCACACTAACACATTAAGTTGTCAGAATGACTCCTGTTATCCCCATTTTATTTATTTATTTTTTAATGTTTATGTATTTTTGAGAGTGGGAGGGGCAGAGAGGGAGAGAGACACAGAATCTGAAGCAGCTCCAGGCTCCGAGCTGTTAGCACAGAGTCCAGCCCACGAACTGCGAGATCATGACCTGAGCCCAAGTCCGATACTCAACCAACTGAGGCAGCCACCCAGGTGCCCCTTATTGTCTCCATTTTAGAGTATGACCAGGGCAGCTTCTCTACCGATGTATTGATATAAAATAGGAAGAAAAGCAAAGTTTTATTTTCAGGTTTAAAAGATCAACTGATAAAGTGAGTGACCTGGCTACAGGTCATTTAAAGGTCTCAGAGGGGTTCCTGGGTGGCTCAGTCAGCTAAGCATCCAACTTTGGCTCAGGTCATGATCTCACAGTTTGTGAGTTTGAGCCTTGCGTTGGGCTCTGTGCTGACAGCTCAGAGCCTGGAGCCTGCTTTGGATTCTGTGTCTCCCTCTCTCTCTGCCCCTCCCATAATCATGGTCTGTCTCTCTCTGTCTCTCAATGATAAATAAATGTTAAAAAATAAATTTTTTTTAAAAAAAGAAGCTCTCAGAATCTCATCTAGTCTTAAGCTTCATATGAACCCAGCTAAAGAGGCAGCTGACATACCACTACACACTTATGGGTGGGATAGTGCCTTGGGTTCTAGGTCTGCCAGACTTACCTAGGGTTGAACATTCTAGTCTGGCCACAAACTTGCAGAGAGGGGCAGCCAAGGTAAAGACGTTCTGTAACATCTGGTACGTGGGCTCTGCTGCTTCAGAGCGCAGAGCTGGGGCCGCATGGGAACCACAGGGGCGAGCTGCCACCTCAATACCCGGAGAACCTGACAAAAACAAGACAGACATCCTCATAAGGTTGTGAAGTTTCTACTGCCAGGGATACTCTAACAGAGGCTAGAGAGCCATCTACTAGAAATTTCAGTTGAACTAGATGATGAATGCAATCCCTTCCAACTCTAAGATGCTATAAGCCTCCCATGTGTGTTAAGAGAGCTGACATGACCGACAACTTAGGGCAATGGCCCTCCAAGAGCCTCCTAGGGACTTAGTGAATTAACCAATGACAAAAAAGAAAAGAAAAAAAGAAAACAAAAAATGGGCATGTTTACTAGACATCAATTATATGAAAAATACCAAGAAGAATCATTTTATACCTCACACCAGCCAAAACAACAAGAAATGTCTAATGCTGGAGAGGCTGGGATAAAACTGGAATTTGTGCTGGTGCCTGGGTAAGGTGGGTACTACTTTTTTGGAAATCAACATGGCAAGTAGTATCAAAACCCCAAAATTATTTTTAATCCTTCAACTCAGTAACTGTTCACATGGGAATTTATCTTAAGGGACAATTTAAAGGATAATTGCTATTGACTTAGAAGTATTAATTACATCATTATTAATGATAAACAGTAAGCCTTACATAGGGAAGAGATTAAATATAGTATGGTTTTGACAGAATATTAGGCAATCATTACAGATGGTGTTTATAAAGAATCTTTGTTCCTTGAGGGCAAGTCTTCCATCCTGTTTACTACGATAGATTCTGCTCTGTCTGATACACAGAAATAGTTCAATAGTTCATTGAATGAATGAGTGAATGAACAACTGAACAAATGAATTCAATCTTAGCAAGAGAAAATGCTTATTACATGTTGTGTTAAAAAAAGCAGTACTCAAAATTACATCTAACCTATGATTTCCAGAATATGAAAGACTATATATACATGTGCCCTACATGTAGACTGTAATGTGGAAAAATTTTTTAAATAAGATGTTTGGGCCACATATTAGGGATGATGTGTTATTTATTCAACATGTCTTACTGAGTACTTATTATGTATTAGGTGCTATGCCACATGCTGTGAATACAGCAGTAAAAAACAAACAAACAAACAAACAGAAAAAAAAACAGTCTCTACCCTCATGGGTAGTTTATGCTAGTGGGTTACTGGAGGTGTGATAGTGGGAGGGAGACAGGAAATAAATGGATAAGAGAATATATAATAAGTCAGACAGTGATAAGTGCTATTGGAAAAAGGGGGAAAAAAAGCAAAATGGGGGATGGAGAGTGCTAAGAGAGGAAAGGCTGCCATTTCATATGGATGTACATGAGGATATTTAGGAAAAGAACTTCCAAGCAAAGGGAACAGCAAGGAAGGGCCCTGAGGCCAGGGTGTACTTGGTGTACTCAAGGAACAGCAAGGAGGTCAATGTGCTGCAGCACAGGGTACTAGTGGACAAGGCAGAGATGTTACAGGAGTCAGAGTATGTTTGCTTTCAATGAGACAAAGAAGTCACTGGAAGAGTCTGAGCAGAGGTGTGACGTGATTTGACTTATGTTTAAAAAGAATCATTCTTTTTACAAGAATACTTTATGAGAGTTTAAGATAAAAGGCAGTATTTTAAACAATGAACAGATTATCATAACATTCGTAAACTGATTTACAAAATACTTTCTGAGCACCCACTGTTCCCAGAGGCTGGAATAGCAGAACTACTTCAAGATTACAAAGACATATTAACCACACAAAAATATTTTTAAATAACATTGGGTTCTTTAAGACAAAGATTGCTGACAGCAATAAAATGATTTTGTCATTTTTTGCTTCAAAGACTATAAAAATAATTTTTCTCAATTAACATTTAGATGCACATTTCATATTCTATACCAAGTCCCATGATTGTAAACTGAGTGGCTGTTGGGAAAATCTTTTTTTTTAATGTTTATTTGAGAGAGAGAGAGAAAGACACAGAGTGAAAGCAGGGGAGGGTTAGAGAGAGGGGGAGACACCAAATCTGAAGCAGGCTCCAGGCTCTGAGCTGTCAGAACAGAGCCCAATGTGGGGCTTGAACCCACAAACCACGGGATCATGACCTGAGCTAAAGTCAGATGCTTAACCAACTGAGCCACTGAGGTGCCCCTGTTGGGAAAAATCTTAAAATTGGCTGCTTATTTGACTTGTCTTACATAGCTCACATACAGCACTCCTACAGCATCACTCACAGCCCAACATTACTGATAGGAGGCCCTTGTGGAAAGTCTGTATGTGCTGGCAAGATTATCCGAAAAACTAATAAAATCCTTGTAATCGTTTTCAAGGATGCAGAAAGGAAAATGGCTGCATTTCAAATTCATGGCATTTCAAAGGCATGAATTAAGCTCTAAACTCTACATTTGAAAAAAAAAATCAACACAAGTTCTCTAATTTATGTTCTAAACTGAGAAAACAAATCGTTGCTAAGAAATGAAATTTGCAAAATTCTTAAAACACATTTTCTAGTTGATATGCACATACTTAAATCTACAAACTATACCAAAATATACACTGCAGGAATCACTACATCGAACTTGGTTGATACAACTTCACCATGAAATCTAGAATTATTTTTCACTTTCATTAAGTTTATTCCTAGACATCCTGCCTTTAGATATGTATAAAACTGATTGTGTTGAGATAATAGTTCTATGAAAATGTACAAGAAAGTCATGACTCTTATGAGAGTTAAGGGGGCTTTTTCTTAGCTCTCCAACATCTTGATTTCTGTGACACTCATGTCGGAGGTCTCTGCACCCTATTCCTCCTTCTTACTATCCATTAACTTCTCACTTACTATATAATTTGACACAGGGCTACCAGGATTCTTCTCTCTATCAAAGCAGCCATCTTTCTGAGACAGCTGTCAACGACCTACAAAATAGTGTTTCAATACCTTCTCATGACCTCCTCTGTCCACTCCAGTCACCCTGCCATTTCCCCTGACCAGAGTTCTTCTACCTCTGATCAGCATTGTCTGCCGTCCCTGCTCTTCCCTCCTACCCACATCTATCTTCTTACTACTCTAACTACTCCCCCCCTCTCATCTGCCCACTCCATCCTGGCTTCACTTCTTTATTGTTGATGGACCAGTACTTCTACCTCTTGTCAACATCTCCAACTTCCTTTTTTCTGGTCTCCTTTGTCCAGCAAAGCCCAGCCTTGGAACAGCCTCACCAACAGTCTTCACTATGCCTATCTCAGGTGGATTCGATGCTGAACAAAGCCTCAAACACCACAGATTAGTGCCCCACAAATCCATGGCCTTCAACCACAGCAAGCCCTCACTACTGCCCTGTGGTACGTGTGGGTTGCTATTAGCTTTCTGTCCTCTTTTCCACAGCAGCCATCTTGAATGTTTTCACTCTTTTTGCAAGCTTTCCATTCTATCCAATTCCTTCACACTGAGCAGATATCCTTGCCTCTGACATCACGTAAGAAGTAATGGCCATCGGGTATGAACTGCCTCCATTTCCTGAGCCCACCTCCCAATCACTTACCTACCTACCGACCTACCGACCTACTTGCATTTCCAACTCCTCCTTCCTTTTACCCTCCCATATTAAATGAAAATTGGGCCCTCTTCCTGCCTGAAGCTGACTTTGAACTCTACCACCTTCTACCATCTTGCTGATCTCACGCCATCCTTCCACCCTTCTCTTTCCCTTATCCCCAACTGTCCCTCTACTGGCTTTTCCCCATCAGCATTTTTAAATGCCCTAATCTCTCTCAACTTAAAACAAAATTGTCTCACAACTCTACATCCTTTCTAGTTTTCTCCCTCCTCCTCTTCAAAACCACTGCCAAGAGTTATCTACATTGGTATTTTCCAAAGGACTTTGGTTTTCTCTTTGACTCTCTCTGGTGAAGGATTTTATCCATTCCTGTGGCTTTGATTATGATGTATATGCTCATAACTTGTTAACTCAAGATTCTTTTTTCCAGATCAGATCTCTCCAGTATGACAGGCTCTCAGGATCTGTCTTCTTGGTTTGAATTAGTTTTAGGGTAATAGTCCCTCTGGTTATTTCTTCTTTGGACATGAATTCCCAAATATTAAGGCATTTCCCCAAGCCAAGCTCCAAATCACCTACTGGACATTTCACCTGGATGTCTCCCACTCATTTCAAACCCGCCTACTCCTTTACTACTCCTCACCTTGGAGGAAAGTACCACCATCCATCCACCATGTTTCCCAAGGCAGATATCTAGGCATCATCCTTAACTCCTCATTCTCCTCTAGGCTCTCAGCTCATCACTCACAAAGTCCTTTGAATATTTACCTCCCTAACACATCTCAGATCTACCCCCTCTTTTCTATCTTCATAGATATGCTGTGCTGGATCACTACAGCAGCTTCTGACCTAGATCCCAGCCTCATCTTCTCCTGGCCATTCTCCACACAGGTCCCAGGCCTTTTCAGAATACGTGTCTCCCTAAAAATCTTCATTATCTTTAGAATAAGGTTATATTCCTTAGCCTTGTATAATAGGCTCTTCAAAACCCAGCCCTGGTTAATCCAACCCCATATCTGAGATTCAGCATTCTGGTTAATCCCCACAATACTTAATCAGAAGTCCTATGGAACATCACTGAGACCTTTTTTTCCCCTTTAACATGGTAGGAGGCTAGCTCAATGTTCCCTTAAAATCCTTTGTAACCCTAGCTTCCAAGTAGGAAGAAGCCTAGAATTCCATTCTCTTAGGCTTCTATTCTCTAAAGCCACCCCTAAAAAATGGCAAAACAAATATATTGAGTGTATACCTGACCAAATTCATACAACTAGTAAGAGAGAAAATGGAAATTTAAACCCATATTACCCAGGATATTACCTCCTGCCTGTTTATTCACAGTTAAACCAATTTCTGATAATCCAAGATGAAGAACGTTTATTAAGTGCTTAATATTTGTGGAGTGCTTTACATAAGACATCTCATTTATCTATTATAACACTGTCAAATAAGCAAACTGAAGATCTGATAATGTAGTTTGTGCAAGTTTGAATCCCCCCACCTTTACCTTATTAGCTACTCCCTAACACCAAATAAATACCATTTTACAATTGAAGAAACAGGTCCAGCCCAGGGTCACACATTGAATGAGAGGCAAAGTCAGAGTTAGAACCCAATTTTTCTGACTCTGCTTGGCTGGGTGGATGATGTTATTTTAGTACCTGCTTTCTGGGAGAATCATGGAACCCTGGCTTTTCACTATTTGCAATGATTTCCTGAAAACTAGCACTACTACTTAAGTGCTATGCTGACCTCCAGAGTTTCAGCTGTGGCTCTAACTTTGCTAACCTTCTGATGATGCTCTGCCAATGCTCCGTTGAAGCTCACGCTGTGGTCTAGTCTTCCCACGCCTACTTTTCTAAAAACCTCTGCTCTCACTGCATCCAAAGAATTAGGCACTCTGTGTCAGCAGAAATCCCATTTCCTCCTCCTCCTTATAGTTTTCTCATCTTCAGTAATGAGGCCCCATCTGTTTATCCAGCTCCAGTGGCCTTCCTTCATGGTTTGGCATGGATCAAAGTTCCTCTGCCATGCCTTTTAGGGATCCTGTCAGTTCCTCCCCAAATGCAGCCCGTTTTACTCATTCCCCCATCCTACCTTTCCCTCCCTGGATGTCATCAACTCAAGGATGACAGGGTTGCTTTTTCTCAGGATTTGTCTTTTTGGTTTGAAACAGGTTCAGGGTAACAGTTCTCCTGATTATTTCTTTGGCCATGAATTAATTATACCCATATATTAAGGCATTCTCCCAAGAATGCTTTAGCTGAAATACACCCAAAAGTCTGGTGGGGTGACATATGAAGCATGTGTGGGATTAATTGGACCATCTGGCCAACACCAGAGCCCTGAGTGGAAAAAGATTCAGAAGAAAAAAAAAAAAACTAACTAGGTGGGACATCACCACCAGGGCCCTATGATGCTGAGCAGAGACTGAAAGAAGGCAGGGATCTCAGACTGTCATTGCTTCACAACTGACAGGGGCAGAAGATCCTTCCCAGAAAGGGAGTGGGAAGTAGGGAATTTAGGCACAGAAAGACGGGCAAACAGCTAGAAATAGAGGAACATTAAGAACTGATGACATTTGGGGGAGAATTGACAAGACTTCCAAGTAATGATCAGCATGAATCTATCAATCCCTCGTGTCATTGGATTGTAAGGGCTCTCAATGCCCTCAGGCAAAATTCCAATCCATTGTATGAATGCCGTAAACATTTCCTCAAGAGGGTGGCAACCACTGAAAACTGAATGTTTTCAGCAATGGGAAATGCACAACCTCAGGAAATTAAGAGCAAGGAGGTGTGAGTAAAATTAAATTCATTTTCAATTCAACAAATATCTCAGAGTACCTACTTTGTGCCAGACACAATAAGCAATGGACTATAAGTGTGAATAACATAGACATGGCATGACCCCTGTTCTGTGGATCTTATCATGTGGAAGATGGATACATAAGCACGCAAATAGAATAGGGGAAGTATTGGGGCTCCTGGATGGCTCAGTCGGTTAAGCGTCCGACTTCGGCTCAGGTCATGATCTCACGGTTGTGCGTTCGAGCCCCGTGTCGGGCTCTGTGCTGACAGCTAGCTCAGAGCCTGGAGCTGGTTTCGGATCCTATGTTTCCCTCTCTCTCTCTGACCCTTCCCTGCTCATGCTCGCTCTCGCTCTCTCTCTCTCTCTCAGAAATAAATAAAACATTAAAAAAAATAACCAGAAGAAGTATAGGGTGCTGCTCATATTCAAGGTGGAATACGTAATATGGAGCCGGACATCTAGGAAGGCTTCACCGTTGAGGCAATGTCTAGGCTAGGGTTTGAAGAATGTGAGGGGTTAGCTGAGTACAAGGGTGGAGGGAATTACCAGAGTGAGAGAAAACGGGTGTTTAAGACTACCAAAGAAGTTCAGAGTGTTGCAAGAACAAGGTGGAGACCAGATTCAGAAGGGCCTTTAGAGCAATGCTGAGAGTGTGGGCTTAATTCCATAGGTAATGGGAAGCAGGAGTAGCGCCCTCTGGCTACTCTGGGGGAAATATTGAGGTATCAGGGGTGGCGTAAGGAGGCCAGCATCCTGGATGGGAAGACTGGATGAGAAGGCCTTGACGGCTCAAGGGATATGACCAAAGTAAAGTAAAGCGCTCCTCTATAAGATCGAGACAAAAATAAAGGCATAAAGTTCAGAACGCCACACTCTCAAGCCACAGGTCTCCTCCGTCCTCTCTCACCTTTGCTGGGCAAACCAGAGCGGCTCGACCTCGGTTTGCCCCATCACCACGAACTATGGGCAGGGGGACGGCTCCACGCCCTTCTTCTCAGCCTCAGGTAGGAACACTGGCCCAGAGTCCCGTGGAAGGTACCGAGGACCAACAACAACAACAAAAAATCGAAACGGACTCCCAAGAGGCTGTCCGAAGTCACGCACAATCCGAGGGTCCCGCGGCCTGCCCCATTTCTCCGTCAGCCATCCCCCAACCAGCCGCCTTTGCCATGGAAACAGCCCTCCCGCCCTCCTCAGCGCCTCGGTTTCTTCATGCACCCTGGGAAATGCAGTCCACCCTCCGTAACCTGCCCGCTGCATAAGCCCCCTTCGCGTCCTTAAAGGACTACAAGTTCCAGAAGGCGATACAGAAACTCCGGCAGTCTCCTGGGGATGCGGTCTTGACCAAGAGCTGGAGAAACCCGCGGGCTGGGTCGAAAAGAGTGGAGAGGGCGCCCTCAATGGGCGGCCTTCTGGGCGGGGCCAGGATCGCCATTGGTTGCGGCTGCACAGGGGAGGAGGAGTCAGCGGAATGAGGCGCGGAGCTGTTCGCTGCTCCAGGTGCTGAGTCCGAGGGAGGCTCCCGACGCGAGAGCCGCGGTCTCCGCCGCTGCCACCGCTGCCACCGCCGCCGCCGTCACCGCGAGAGTCACCGCGGGAAAGCCGGGGCAGTGAGGAGCCCAGAGGAGCTGGTTGCGCTGTCGGGCGCTGACAGCCTTCCCTCCTCTTTGAGGTCGGTGCTGCTGGATTCTCTTTTGTTTTATTGGGGAGGGAATGAACTGAGGCGAGGGGGCCTGGGGAGTTGATGGGACCTCTCCTCACCGCCCTCAAGACCATCTGTCCCGGAGAGCTGCTGACTGACTCCTTGCGGGCCTCTCTGTGGCCTGGCGCCTTAAGTCAGAGCAGCCTGCGTTAATTTTTGTTTTACGGTGGAAGGGATTCTCGAGTGTGCGGGTAACTCCCCCCGTCTCTGCTGAGGGGGCGTTGGAGAGCTTGGAGCCTTCCCCCCACCCCTGTGCCTGAAAACGAGGCTGCATGGATTATTGAGGATGGGAGGGAGCGTTATGGGATGAAAGGTTTAGAGGCGGGGGGACCCTTCCTCATAGCACCTGTACTGCTTGAGGTTACAAAGGGGGTCTGGGCTTGAGGAGGGGCTGTCTGCGATGTCAGGAAGATCCTTTCCGTGCCCACCCCTCTCCCGAAGCCTAGGTTTTTGTGAAGAGGAGAAACGGGATGGGGATGGAGACAGGACTCTTTCCCCTCCCACTTGGACCCGCCTCGGTTATTGGGGGAGGGGATTGGGACGTGAGGAACTAAGGCCGGGGAGACCCCTCCCCACACTGCTTGAAGACACTGGCACTGGAAGGCACTGACAGATTCTCGGGGTTCTCCATGATCGGCGCCCCGCGCCTAGGGTCTGAGTGGCCTGGGTGTGGATGTGCGGTGGGGGAAAGTAAGAAAGGTGGAGGGAGTCCACCCGACCTCTCCCTACCTGATCCTTACCTCCCAGGCCCTCTCTACCTGGATCCAGGTCAGGGGCCCAAGTCGAGAAGACCCTCCCTGTCCCGCTCGGTCCCGCCCAGCCCGGCGACCCAGCTCCTGCACCGCGGCAGGGAGCCAGACGCTGATGGGCACGTGCGGGGCGGGACGAGGCGGGTCCCCTCTCTAGCACTACGAAGCTCCCAGGCAGACGCCCCCTGAACCTCCAGACCTTTGGGGCTGCTCGGCTCCACGCGGAGCGCGCCCCAGATCTGGCTATCGAAACCTGCTTCCAGGGCGCGCGGCGGCAGCTTCGGGAGCGGGGCTTTTGCGCTTGGCCCAGGCATCCTCGTTAGGACAAAGCGGCGGTCTCTGCACTGGCGGGCCTGCGCCACCCGCTGGGCGGGGGGCGCGGCTAAGGGAGGGGGGCTCCGGGAGCGACGCGGAGAGCTTCCGCGGAATCACACCCGGAGCCGGGCGGGAGACAAAGCGCGGTCGCTCCTCTCAGGCCTGCGCGAACCGGGATGGAAAATACCGAGGGAGGAGGCGGTTGAACCCTAGCTCGGTACTATGCCCCGCACCCTTCTTTCCCGCACACCACCCCCTACGCTGGCCGGGCACCCCCAGGATGCAGTGTATGCGGCGGTAATCAGAGTCCCTTCTGGGGGACATTCAAGATCCGTGGCCACGAGGACACACGCGGACAGGCAGGAGGCTCCGCCTGGAGAGTAGGGTCCCAGGATTCAGGAGACATAGGTGGGCCAGGGTCTGGAGAGGCATCCTGACTGGACTCTTCCTAGGCTCCATCAACTATGTTAGGTCAAGTTTGATTTCCGGGTTCGAGTGTGTACAAACACACGGTGTCACCGTGTGTTTGCACGGGTGATGATGTGGGTCATAGTGTGAATGTTAACGTGTATGACTGGGTGAATGTGCCAGTGTGTGTTCTTGTGTTCATGTGTGTGTCGTGATGAGCTTGTGAATCTGTGTGTGCCTGTGGGAGGAGGAACCACTGGCTGCTGACCTTAGATGTTGGGGGTGTGGGCAGAGTGGTAGCCCCTTCCACTCTAAAGCCACAGTAATTTGGGCTTCCAGTGGGTGCCCTCAGCGTGAAGGTAGCTTCAGGCTGCCTTGGGCCTAGCCTGCATGCTTGGGTGTGGCCTAGAAGATAGGACCTCACAAGCATGTGGAGGCCTCTTCAGCCTTTCTGGGGTCTCAAATCAGACCCTAACATCTTCACCATCGCCCTGACCTTCCCATCCCTTAGAAATCTTATCCTGCTCTAAGGGGTTGCCCTGAGGCCCAGAATTCCACCCCACCTCTCTATGTGGGCTTCCAAGTGGGGCTTGAGGGGCTCATCAGCACAGTATCTTATGATTTTGGGGTGCAAGATTTTGTGGCAAGGCAAATTTTATCAATTTGGCCTCCATGCCTGGAATGGCCATAGATCTGGGTTGCTAGTCAGTGGCAGGTGGCCTCTCAGTAATACCAGGTATACTTACAGAGAGGATATGAGTGTGGCACAAAGATACCACTGAGTGGACACCCCTAGAGGATGAGGACAGCCCTCCCAGACCTGCCCATTCCAGCAAGTGACCTCAATTTCATAGTACTTTACAGCAAAGGTGTTGTGCGGCTTTTAGACAATACCGGCCAGAGACCCCCTTCCCATAGGATGAGGGGCTGGACCGTTTTGAGTGCAACCACAGAAAGAGCAGTTACCAGGCAGTGGAGCCACCATCCAGCAAAGTCCTGCCTGGTCCAGTCCCAAGTATCCGTTGCCAGTATCCACAGCGACCTCTACTGGGAAAAGTAGTAAATTTGCAACTAACACTCCCAGAGTGTGGAGGTTCCGGTGGGTGTGGGCACTGTTAGGTAAAAATCACAAACTCTTCTATATGAGGCTCCCTATCTGCCTTTGGAGTCCTAAGTTGATGTTCTCTTAATGGAGGCTACTTCAGACTAATTCAAGCAGTGGAATTTCCACTGTCCTTGCCCTTACAGAAGTATTTAAAGAGGACCAAAAGGCCTTTGTCCAAGTTTCCAACCAGTTGGGGATGGACATCAAATCCATTTATGAGGAAAATGCATGGAAAACACTTATCAAGCTCAAGGAGCTTTAGGCATCTTTCTTATCTCTTCCTCTCCTACTATGATTCCCATCCCCCTCTTCTTATTCCACTTCATCCTCCTCTCTTCCTCATTATTAGCCAATAGCAGATTTTCTTTTTTAAGAAAAAAATTATAATGTTTATTTTTGAGAGAGAGAGAGGGAGTGAGTGGGAGAGGGGCAGAGAGAGAGGGAGACACAGAATCGGAAGCATGTTTTAAGGCTTCGAGCTGTTAGCATAGAACCTAATGTGGGGCTTGATCTCATGAGCCATGAGATCATAACCAGCCCAAAATTAGATACTTAACCAACTGAGCCACCCAGGTGTCCTGCCAATAACATATTTTGAAAGATAAGCCCTCTTTTATTTGTTGACAATATGGTCCAGAAATGCAGAAATCAGAAAACTATTACTAAGCGCAAAGAACTGGCAAACACTGGCTCTTCTATATCTAATGGGAGTAGGGGAGATGGATGAAATATGCTCTGTCTTAAATGCTTACCTGGTGACATGTGTCTCTTCTCCCAGAATTGCTCTGAAGAGATTTCACACACACAGCCACAAAATCTTTAGAGCTCCTTAAAGGAAAGGAGGTATTTAAATACCTAGTATTGTTCTTACTTTGGCATCCATGTGATTTGCATTGAACTACATGACTCAGTATCATAAAGTAAAAATAGGATTTAATCTCTTCCTTGCCTGTTCAGAAGGTGACTGCAGATGTGTGTTATGTTCTGCATTAGAGAGTGAAAAGCTAAATTATCTCATAAATTGAACCACCTGCTTACTCTGATTAGAGAATGGCGCTTAAAATCACCTACAGGCAATAACATTATTTATGTTTCTTTTAATTCATACCTGAATCTCTTTGTCTTTTAAAACCTCTCTTCATGCTCATACATTACTACTTTCGCTTGAAGTTAATCAAGAATGTTTAATCTTTGTACAAAAGCCAAACAAATTGAATATCAGCAGATACAGGAAGATGTGGGTGGTGTTTCTGTTCTTGGGCTCAAAAAAAAAAAAAAAACATTGGAGTTCACAGGAGAGTAGAAAAGGGACTGAGGAGTTAGTAAGTCTTATGGGTGTCGTTAACAGGTTCCTGAGGAGAGGCTCCTCAGAATTTTTCCAGGAGAGCTGGTCCTATTGAAGAATCTGAGGATGTAGGCAAACAGTATGCATGCTGTGAGGGAGAATGAAGCCCTTGGGATTCAAATCCAAGCACTAATACAGCCTTTCTGAGAAAAATCTACCAAATCCCTCCTGTTCCCTCAGGCTGCCAGCAGCCATGAATGAGTGGAGCTGTCCGTGGTTCTGGAGCCCTGGCCTCAACCTCACCGGCGGTAAGGCAGGATTTAGGGCAGGGAGTAGAAGCAAACTCTGAGGACCATGACTTCTGTGAGGATTCCCCCAAAGCTCATCACAGAAAGAAATAGGAGGAAACAGAGCTGTAGAGGCTTTTATTGCATTGCTTCTAACGAACCCATTGGCAAACCCTATTTAAAGAATTACAAGCTAATAATAAGAAACAACATTTCTGAGTCAGGCTTTTCACATGTGAGAATGTATTTAATCTTCACAGTCCTATGAGGTAGGTGGTGGTGGTGTTTCCACTTTCAAGATGAGGAAATGAAGCTTTGGGAGGAAAGGGGCTTGCCCATGATTACACAGATCAGAAGGAATAGAGTTTAGATTCCAAACTGCATCTCTTGAACTCCAGAGCCTCCTCTTACCATTATGTTTTCCCACTGCTACTGTAGAAGCAAATTGAAGTTTTAGACTCTCCTATATGAGATTCTAACCAAATTTTAGAGGAATGTATTGAGGACCAACAAAAATTCAGACATAAGCCATAAAAAATCCTTTCAAATGTATCAAGGATATTACCACAATACTTTACATATTATCCTGACAAAACGTTTGTTGCTTGCACTTGGTTACAGGTAAAGAAGGAGAAAAGGGAGTACAATGACCCTGATGACGAGTGTCCCAGGGTTTTCTTTCCAGAGTGGAACAATTTCACAAAATGCCAAGCTTGGATGGCAGCAAAATGTATTTTTCCTAATTTGCAAGAATGGGGGTGGGGGAAATGAGGAGGCTGTTATCATTTCACAGAGTACATGTAGAGCCAAAGAAATTGGGCTTATCTTTATTTGCTAGTGTCCTGTTCCAATGTTGAGGACACTTGGATATTGTTAAGAGGCTCCTTCTCCCTATTCCCACTCTCAGATTTTTACAGCAAAGTCTTTAACACCAAAATAAAAGTTATTCTTGTGAGCCTCAGCTAATCTCAGGAAAGCATCACATTCCTGCCCTCATGTCATTATAACCAGTGTTCTGCCTTCATATGCGACTGCACAACTCCTGCAGGTTAGCAGGTTTGGGGTGTGATATGCTTTAGGCCATGTGTCCTCTGGTCTTCCCAGGGTGGCAGTGCCAACTGCCCCAATCTTGCCACACACGCATGAGATCTGGGCCTGAGAACTCCCCATTAAGTAGATGTTAGTTTAGGTGTGTGAAGAGAATAGAGAGCAATAGATTTGCTTTTTCTCCTCTCTTGACCTCAGTCTGCACAATGCATAGAAAGAGGGCCTCACCTTTTAAGAAAATGCCTCATATCAGGCTAGGCTTCCAATCCATTTTGAGTAATTCCTTCCCCTTTTATGTTCGGGTTTTGCAGGACTCTGATGCATGGAACAAATCTGCTATTGCTTTTCCCGAGTGCACTTGGAGGCCAAGGACCCAGCTCCCCATCTGGGTCTGCTCTGACTCATATGACTGCAGACAGATTTGATTGTTTTCTTATTTAGAGTCATTAATTAACTCTCCTCAGCATCAGAAGAGCATGTATTAAGAGGGAAGCCATTTGTGGGGGTCTCTAGGAAGCCATGCCTACATCTGAGCACAGTCTCCTTTGCTAACAGGATCAGGAAATGGTTTTTAATTCTGCCTCTAACCCTTCAGTAAGCTTAGGTTGTCAAGATTTTATGCCAATATGAGAAAGGAAATAAATTTGTAATTAATTGCTAAGGCTGCTATAGTTATTCTGGCAAAAAAAAAAAAAAAAAAAAAAGGGAAACTCAAGGGTCACTCAAAGAACAGGACTTTCATTCATTCAACAAATATTTCCTACACCTGCAATGTGCCAGGCACAGATCTTGGCACAGGGAACACAATCCAAACTTGGGATAAGCCCTGTCATATAGGAATCTTAAATGGAAAGTGGAAACAGATGCAGAAACACTGACAAGGCTGTGTTCTGTAAGCAGAAAGAGTTTTGAGGGGCAACTGGGTGGCTCAGTCTATTCAGCATCAGCCTCCAGCTCAGGTCATGATTTCATGGGTTGTGGGTTCAAATCCCATGTCAGGCTCTGTACTGACAGCTCAGAGCCTGGAGCCTGCTTGAGATTCTGTGTCTCCTTCTCTCCCTGCCCCTCCCCTGCTTGTTCTCTCTCTCTCTCTCTCTCTAAGTAAACATTAAAAATTTTTAAACAGTTTTTAGAAATGGAAAGAGCTTTAATCATAAACCATCATCTCTTTTTTAACATGAGAAAAGAGGTTGAGGGAAATTGAGTGTTGCCACTGGCCACACACAGCCCCAGTTAATGACAAAGAGGGGGATTAGAACCCAGGTATTATTAATTCCTAAAGTTTCTTCTCTCCATTATACCAAACTGCTGCTCTGTTCACCAAATTATCCAAAGGGCATGTTTCCATTAACATAGACTTTTTAGATCTAATCCTAATGTAAAACTCAAGTTGAAATAGAAACAAATAATAGACTAAATGGTAAAAGAAAAATGCCTATTTATATTCATGTTGTCCAATATAGTAGCCACACGCTATTGAGCATGGCTCATGCAAATTGAGGCACTGGATTTTGAAAAATTAGTATGAAAAAATATATAATAACTCATTAATAATGTTAATATAAGTTGAAATAATATTTTGGATATATTGGGTTAAATAAAATATACTAAAATTAATTTCACTTGTTTCTATTAATCTGTCTACTAGAAAATTTATAATTGTATGTGTCTTGCATTTATAACTCATTTCTACTGTATAACACTGTTCTAGAGTGCTTCCATTTAGAAGAAAATGTTGTTCACAAACTAAGACAGTAAACAGTGTAGGTTTTGTAGTCAGTCAGGCTGAGATGAATACTAGCTCTACCATTTAGGCTGTGTGACCTTGGACAAGTTGATCCATCTATGCTCCCATGTCCTCACCTATAAACTGATGATGATAACAGAACCTACCTCCTTGGTTGAGTCAAATCACTTAGAACAGTGGCTGATACAGAGTGAGTACTCAATATTAGCTATTATTATCATCAGAGGAGACTTCTAGAATCTTACAAGACAGGGGCAACAGGAAGGAGAACAAGCAGACAATTTTCAAATACATGAAGGAAAAGATATACTGCCCCTCAAAAGATGATTGAAAATGCATCCTCAATTCAAGCTCATGAACTATCTTGATGTGCCCCCAAATTTCTGACAGATAATGAAACTGAGGAAAGATTTCAAACCATTTACATAAACACACAATGGATAAACAAATTAGCTAACTGCATTACTCACAGGTCTTGACCTCTGCTAATGGGTTGAGGAAGAGAATGATTAAAGTGTACTGCTAACAGAGGACCCAAGAGCTCTAAGTCTCTAGGATTCCAGGATTCCTCAGTGAAATGTAAGCCTTATGCTCTAGGAGAAAGATTCTGGACAAGAGTCAGACATATGTGAGGTCAAAGCCATCTGCCTGCCATTGGCCTTGATCAAGACACTGTCAATCTCCTCTGCAAAATGGAGATACTACCACCACTCTTGCAGGCTGTGGTGAGGATTTTTTTTTTCTAGTTTTTATTTTATTTTATTTATTTTTTTTTACAAATAGTTTATTGTCAAATTAGTTTCCACATAACACTCAGTGCTCATTGTGGTGAGGATTAAATTAAAAATTGCAAATAAAACCTCTTGTATATAGTAGGTTCCCAAAAGATGCTAGCTTTGATGAGGTGAAATTTCAGATGTTCTTTAATAGAGAACTTGTGGTTGTTTAATAGAGAATTTTCCATTCAGAATCTCCATGGTCTTTTCCACATTTTTAAAAAATGTTTATATGTTTATAGAATTTCTTTCTAGGCATATAAAAACATTTGCTGTTGACATTGTATTTTCACTCTTTTCTACAGTTTTACTATTTATTGCATTCTGCATCTTTCCTTGGTCCCTGAAGGAAGTTGAAAGAACAGTTTCATCTGATTAAGTGTGTTTATACCAAAATGTAGGGTCTCAGTAACTTTGGGCACATTACACAGTCTTTCATGTTCTCTCTGTCCCATTAACACACATGAGGTTTCTTTCCTGGGATGATAAAGCAAGAAGCAAAATGGGCATCATTCTCCATCCTATTTATCCTGAAGTTCTGACTTTCTGACCTTAGTGTTTAGAGCACCTAATATGCAGCTTTGCTTTAAAAATAAATGGGACGTGGGGCGCCTGGGTGGCTTAGTCGGTTGAGCGTCCGACTTTCGCTTAGGTCATGATCTCGCGGTTCGTGGGTTCGAGCCCCGCGTCAGGCTCTGTGCTGACTGCCGGCTCGGAGCCTGGAGCCTGTTTCAGTCTGTGACTCCCTCTCTCTCTGATCCTCTCCTGCACACGCTGTCTCTCTCTCTCTCTCTCTCCTAGAAATAAATAAAATATTAAAAAATTTAAAAAAAATAATAAAAATAAAAATAAATGGGACGTAAATCTAGAAACCATAGTCCCAGAAGAATCGTGTTCTCCTGGCTCTTAGAACAGGTCATGGGTCCATTCACGGCACAGGTCTGCTGTTATTATTGAATATCTATTTCTCTTCCAAAAGTTTGATTTCTGGACCAAAGAAATATAGGTTAAGGTCAGTGAAGACTTATGTTAACAATGCATGTAAGACTCTAGAGAAAATACTGACTAGTCACACAGCAAGTGTGGGGATCCCTGGAAGTATTTTGGCAGGAGAGCAACATGGTCAGATGTCTGGAGCCAAAGTGTGGTGGGTGCGGTGGCTGAGAGGCTCAGTCGGTTAGACATCTGACTCTTGATTTTGGCTCAGGTCATGATTTCACGGTCATGGGATCGAACCCCACGTCGGGCTCCATGCTGAGCATGAAACCTGTTTAAGATTCTTTCTCCCTCTCTCTCTGCCTCTCTCCCCTGCTCACACTCACATGACCGCTCTCGCGCTCTCTCTCTCTCTCTTGCTGTCCCCCTCCCTCTCAAAATAAACATAGAAAATAAAGTGTGATGGATTGAGGTGGGGAAGAGCCTGGAGGCTGGCTCACCCCTGATTCTATTGAGAGATCCAGGACTTCCAGAGACCTAAGTACCATTACTAAGTTCTCCTGGGATAGGGTCTGATCTTGAAATCCATTTTTCCAATCCATTCACTCTTGTTCACTCAATAAATGCTGAATGGTGCCTTTTAAAAAACCTTGCTCTGAAAGAGCCCAGGGTCTGGCTGGGGAGAAGAGAGATGCCCATGTCCAGAGTGAACCAAGGAACAAGGGCTGAAGTAAACACAAGAGGCCTGACGATGGTGCTATGGCAGTTGGCTAACGCTATGGATCCCAGCCAGCCAGACCTGAATCTGAATCTCAGCTTCACCACCAATGTGTGGCCTTGAGCAAGCACCTTAACCTTTCTGAGCCTCATTTTTCCCATCTGGAGCAATAAAACCCACTTTTCCTGGGCTGTGATGGCTATTACATGGCAACATATATGAAAATTCCTGCCTTCCTTTATAGAGTGCTTACCGTGCATCAGGCATTGGCTTAGCACTTTATATACATAAAAGAGCTGCCATTATTATCCCTATTTTATGGCTGAGGAAAGCAATGTTCACATACTTCAGGTAACTTATCCAAGGTCACAGAAGCAGTAAGGAGTGGGACCAGCACCCCAATCCAGGCAATTTGACTGTAAAACTTTTTCTTAACAATTGTGATCACTGTCTCCCTGGTTCAAGGTCAGCAGGAACCCAACAATTTATTTTGAAAAAGGGCAAAATGATTTTTTGATCAGCTTGTATAGAGGTCTTCTGCTTTGTCTTCAGGAGTGGGTACGATATGGAGAGCTCTGAGCGGGGAGGATGGTACTGAGAGAAGGCAGGGAAAAGCTGTGATGCAATGAACAGGGCTGGGAATGCCAATGATGTATTCTGGGCGCCCTGAAATGGAGATGAGGTTTTCAGTAGGAAACAGATGTTTAGAAAGAAGAGTTTGAAAAGCTTTGGATATTAGGCTAACAAGTGTTAGAAAACCAAAAAGGTTCACAGACAAGAGAAGGCATATGAAATTTGAAAGCACCAGTTTGAGGCATCTCACTGAATTTGGGCATATTGTTGCAGTGTGGAGCAGGCTCACCAAGTATGTCCAAAGCCAAGGTTTGTAGAGAGTGTGGCCAGACAGCACCACAGCCCAGCATTCCTACCAGTGCTCTTTGCTATCCAGTGTGCATAGCCTTTTCTTTCATTTGGTCTCCACAAAAGCCCTACGCAAGAGATGGGTGGGATGTGTGCTACCAGCATTGCTGCCTGTAATAAGTGGCAGGCAGCATGGGCTGCCAGGAAACACAGATGCCAAGCGCAGCTGCAGTGCTCAAACCCAGGCAAAAAGCTTAGGAGGACTTTTTCTATGGGGGAGGAGGCAGAAGCTTGCCCACTGGACTCAGTCCTTTTCTCTGTGCTTCAGGAAGCAGGCAGTGTCATCTTTTGGTCCATGATTTCCCAGTGACACCCCTGAATGGCAACCATGAGGGCCTGAGTCAGGGTCATTGCAAATCCCTTGCAGCACCCTCTAGTGCTGCCAGTGGCCCCTTCTAGTACAGAGAGCTTATTTCACCAAAGGAGATTTTTCCATCTTGAATTCACTGTGTTTCTCTGCAAACTGCAGGGATCAGAAACCAAACCCCATTCTCCTTAGTGGGGGGTTAGAAGAAAAATCTTTCTTTTCTAATGGCTGCAGTCATTGTTGACGACCAGATTTCTCTCCATGGCTACACTCCTAATAACAATGGAAAACAAAGGCAGGAAGGGAGAGGGGCACAGATGAGGCACTTCTTCCAAGAGGCACCTGCAGTTCTGTGAAGGATGTGAGGCAATGGGGGAGGGAACTTTCACAGCTTTGAGAGAGTCCCTTGAGGAGTAAAGGAGGAGTTTTGATGTGCAAGATGATAGAAGATGAAAGGCATCATGGTGCTACACTATGTTCTCTCTGGAAAGTCATGCTAGGGTTCCAGATGCCCTCCACAGTTCTGGAAGGATAAATAAACTCGTTAGCAAGACCACAGAGATTTTGACAAGATACCCAGGAATGAGTCCCTAGGGACTTTTAAACATATCACTAATGAGAAATGACAAAAACTTGGTAACAGAACGTCAAGGACTCCTCTGGCCATTGACCCCAGTAATGATCAATGTGTGTCAGACACTGAATGCAACAGGGTGGAATGGTGACTTCTGAAGGATAAAATCAAACTGGGAAATCAAAATCCTAGTAATAAAGGTATAGATGTTTAGAAAGGTTGGGCATCAGAAAGTATAGCTGATATTACTGCAGAGTAACTTTACCAGCCAAGTCCCTTTTACCTCATCATTCTGACCTTAAGGGTCAATTCTTAGATGTTCCTGTGATCAGCCCCCAGCTTGGGGCCTAGCACACAGTAGGTGCTCAGCAAGTGTTCACAGCTTGCTCACCCATTTAACACTATTGTGTGCTAAGCCCTGTGGCCAGGCATTGGAGAGATGGAAGTAAATGAAACACGGTGCCTATCCATTGCGGGTTAGTCAATGCCAAAATAGAACAAGGAATACATTGTAGGAAATGTGCAAATGAACATGGTTACCTCATGATGTTACCTTCGAGGTGCTTCCTCACACCTCTGGAATAATATAACCCGACAGGTGAGCCAGATTGGAATCTTCTACTGCCAGTCTTTTCTCACATCACATCTGAACAGGTCCAACTGTATAATCTCAGGTAGCAGCATGAAAGTGAAGGAGACAGAGGCTGGCATATTGCAGAAATGTGTTGGATGCACTCACTGAAAATGTTTTTCCTTTACATGCTTCATTTGAAAGACCAGCTCTTCAGACGCTTTGCCTGCAATTAGAGCATGCTGCCACAAGAAGCACCATGAAGCAGTCAGTCCAAGTAGCCATGCCTCCCACAGGCGTGGCAAGCTGAGCAAAATAGCTTTCCTGTTGTTAGCCTTCAGATTAATATAATTTTAAATTAATTGATCCAAAAAGAATTGCACGTTTAATTAGACCAAACCACTGTAACTTATGTATAGTGAGTGGAATTATAAATTCATCAACATTGATTTAATGAAATTCATGTGTGTCTACTATATACAAAGAGCAGCACAAAGTCCCCACTGTTAGGTACTGCCTCCTACAAGGAGGACAAACACAGACAGATAATTGTAGTGCAACAAAGTAAGTGGAACAATGAGGAGATGAGCAGAGAGCACTAAAGGCACAAAGAAGGAGTGACCAACTCTGACAGGGTTGTGGGGAGGAATAACACACACACACACACACACACACACACACACACTTACATGGCCCAGATGTTAACACCTAAGTCAGAAGGTTTACACCAACAGACATGGAAGGGGAAAAGCAAATAGGTTGAAATATGGAGACATTGAAAGGACTTGGGATTGGCCTGTTGAGTGACTTTGGATGTATCATATTCATCTCCAGACCTCAGTTTCCTCATCTGGTACCCCCAAGGACTTAGTAGTGGTCATCCTGACCATGTGGGCCTTGAGCAACATGGAGGGATGACCTTGATCTTGTTGGCCAAGGCCTGGACTTGTCCCAGTCTCAAGGTGTCCTTAAAACCTACTTGTCTGGACCCTCTTTAAAAAAATTTTTTATGCTTATTTATCTTCGAGAGAAAGAGAGAGAGAGAACGCAAGTGGGGGAGGAGCATAGAGAGAGGGAGACACAGAATCTGAAGCAGGCTTCAGGCTCCAAGCTGTCAGCACAGAGCCCGACGTGGGGCTCAAACCCATGAACTGTGAGATCACGACCTGAAGTGAAGTCAGATGCTTAAGTGACTGAGCCTCCCAGGCACCCCTATCTGGACCCTCTTAATTCTGGCTGAAATATTCTAAGGGATTCCAGAGGATCAGCTGAGATGCTAGTCATTGAGAAACTTGCCATTTGTGAGGACTTTTGGTGTCCAACAGAAATGGTCTAGCTCTCCTATGTCACTACTTGGCTTCACCATGAATCCCAGAAGCCAAGCTGGCCCCCTCAAAACTCTACCATTGCATGTGCTGCCCTGCTCCCTTCTTACTAGCAGATCTGAGGCCCCTCTTTGGAAAGCCTTGGCCTGGTTAGGGGATGGTCACTGCTAGCAGACTAGCCCCACCCCGCCTACAGGCCCTTCAGAAGACAAAGCCTTGTGGTAACCATTTCTCAATATACTTGCATACCAACTCATCACATTGGACACCTTAAACTAACATGTTATATGTCAATAAGATCTCAATAAAGCTGGGGAAAAAAGAAAGAAAAGAAAAGCTTTACTTGGCCTGTGTCTCCCTCTAGAGACCTTCTTCTGCCCTGGCAGGCTGTCCTCCCCAGCCAGTCCCACCTTGCCCTTCCTGGGGACCCAACTTTCCCTTGTCTGTGGGTGTGACAGTGCCCTTCCCAGAACTGGCACCTCTGTGTTGGGAATATAGAGGAGCAGCTATCTTGCATAAATTTTAAAAACACCAAAGTGTTTAATTTAAGCAAGTCATTTAAAGCTTGTAATTGCTCCATAGAGAGAATTTTAATATACAATACATTAGAGCAATACCTGGTTAAGAGAGTAGACAAATGGAGGCACTGAAAAAGCCCTCACTGAAATTCCTTTTACAAGTCTTAAAAAGCCTATTTTCAAATAATTC
This sequence comes from Hyaena hyaena, assembly GCF_003009895.1. NCBI lineage: Eukaryota > Metazoa > Chordata > Mammalia > Carnivora > Hyaenidae > Hyaena > Hyaena hyaena. The sequence continues at coordinate 2,191,168 of NW_024080649.1, read as the reverse complement.
ATCTGCCCAGGAAATTCCATGCAGAAGACTGACAGACAGGCTCTGAACCACCTCTCTAGTCCAGAGCCAAGACCCAGCCAGCTCAGGCCTCCCCACTCTCCCTCTAGTCCTTCAGCCCTGGGCTCCTGTCTCTGCAGAGAGCTTGTCACTGCCAGCTGGGACCAGGTCTTTGCAAGCTGCGTTTCTCTACTGAGGGCCAGTGGGCACCTCTTCCTGGGGCTTCCACAGGCTATGGTGGGGACACTTCCTGCCTTGCCCCCTCACCACCACAAAATACCCGCCTCCCCGACTGGGGCCTGGATGGTCCCTTCATCTTGCAGGAAGTGCCACTGGGCAGTTATGTGGGACTCCCTTCCCAGAGGGAGCAAACAAAGAAAAATTAACAGAAGGCCTTTAAAACCATTCTGCAAAGGATGTAGCCTCCACCAAAGAAGATGAGAAGAGGCCAGGCTGAGATAAGCAAAGCTGCTTAGAAACTGAACACAGAGACAAATCAAAACATTCGTTGGAGGCAATAGAATGCAGATCAGTGGAGTGAGAAACAAGATGTCTCCCATCCAAATCACTGCGGAAGATAAAAAGAAATCATCAGCTATGGCTCAAAAGTCAGAAAAGAAAGTAAATGCAGAAAACATAAAACAAGATGCAGGAAGCTACCCAAAATTGTTAGGACAATAAATGTAAGTATTTAACATTCCCTTGTTACAAGACAAAGGCTTCCAGATTAAATAAATACAAGAGACTCATCTCCCCCCCCCCCCAAAAAAAACCCCAAAACAAACAAACAATGCCAGGGTAGGCAAAGCTATACCAGGTAAATGCAAACTAAAGAAAAAGCAGGAGTGCCTATGTCAGACAAAGCACATTTAAGGCAATAAGTAGCATCAAGCAGGATAAAAAGGGCACTTTTATATTCATGGGAGTGATTGTGAAAATATAACTGTTCTGAACATTTGTACACTCAGTACTTTAGTCTCAGGACACTTGAGGCAGAACCCATTGCCATTGGAAATACAAGATGAAGACAGTTGTGGGCATTAATTTATATCCTATTCTCAGAACCTCATGTCTAGTAGCCAAAACATATATAAAAACAGAAACGAGTAATATTCTGAAGAAGAGTGAATTAAAAGGTGGGTGCTGAACTTTGTACCAGTCTAAATGATGTTTGCCATGTTTTAAAAGACCATCATAGATTGGTACTTGGGATATAAATGTTAAATTGAGTACAGATTTATATATACAGTATAATTACAATCACAATTTTAAAAACCCTTAGCCACTGAAAAGCCACTGAAAGAAAATAGACCAAATGTTAACATTTGGTGTGTTTAGAAAGGTTCAAATTTAGGTATTTAAAATTTCTTTCCACTTTCTCTTCCAAATGTTCTTTAATGATCATATAATATATATAATATCCTATGAGTTTAAAAAAGTGAATTGAAAAAAAAAAAAGATAGTTTTAGACTCATCCCCATGGCATAAGATTTATGATTTTTAAGATTTGGTAAAATTTAACAAGAACAGCAAACAGGAATCCCAGCAGGCCCCACACAACCAGGGCCTCTCAGCCCTTCTAGACCTACAAGGTCTCTCCCTCCTCAAAACCCTGGGGGCACCTGTATTTTCCCAGCTCCACTCCTACCTCTTCTACTGAGCCATTGCAACCCTCTGCCTTCCAGTGACAGCTTAACGGTGGTTTCCCCCAAGACAGACCCTGGGCTCCTTGCTTTTCCCCTCCTCCCGTGCCGCGGTGACCTCACCTACTCTTATAAAGTGACACAGCTCCCCTCTGTATGCCAAGAACTCATTAATGCATCTCTATATCCAGACTCATCACAGGATTTCTGGGGTGTGGGTTTCCAGGTCAACCCACAGACGTGAGGCAGGCATAGTGGACATGCCTGCAGAGGAAACCGGCAGGGAAGCCCCTCTGAGCATGTGGTGGTGGGGCACACGGATTGAATGTGAAGCAGGGATGCCCCAAGGGGTAGTGGTGAGAGCATGTAGGCATCCACAGTCAGAGATCAAAGGTTTCCATGAAAGAATTAGATAAATCATCACCTTTACTCTCTATGCCACTTGAAAACAGCACTTACATCTCTGAGGTACAGGACAATGCATTAGGACTGTGGCAGTAATCAAGAAAAACGACAAAATCAAATTTGAAAAACCAGGCCTAGACAGCCCTAGCCCTTGGAACACTCATATGGGAGCCCTCAAATTCTCTTCTGCCCACCACACACATCCAGCTACTGGTTCAGCAGACAGACCCACTCGACCACCGTGATTTGCTGGGCAGTAGTTTCTGGTCTGGCCTCCTAACTTTTCAGGGCAGAACAGAAAGTCTGTAAATACCCTCAAGTCTGTAATCTACCAGCAAAAAGAGTAAGGATGAGATCAGTTTTTTAGCCCACTGATGTGGTATGTTAATTTTAAGGTACAGTTTCTTTTGAAAATGATAAAAATAAACTTAACTACTAACCCTAAACATATATTCTTATCAATTTCAGCTCTAAGTACATACTCTCGATGGGAAGTAAATTACTTTAACAGAGCTTTCTAAAATTATTACATATAATTTCTCTTGCATCATTCCTAGGTCCGGGTTGCTATCCAGTTACCGTTTTGTTTTGAAAGGCAAACATGCAGAAAACCACTCTTTTTTTTTTTAATAATTTTTAAAATGTTTTATTTATTTTTTGAGAAAGAAACAGACGGCGTGAGCAGGGGAGAGTCAGAGAGAGAGGGAAGCACAGAATCCAAAGCAGGCTCCAGGCTCTGAGCTACCTGTCAGCACAGAGCCCAAAGCGGGTCTTGAACCCACGAACCGTGAGATCATGATCTGAGCCGAAGTCAGACGCTTAACTGACTGAGCCACCCAGGGACCCTGAGACCACTCTATAGAAAAAGGATTTCATCAAGTACTATACAGCTCCCTGGCTCTAGAAAAGAGATATTGCTAAATCGCCTCTCGCAAGTCACTTAACTTTTCTAATTTGCAAGCTCTTCTTTTTAAAAGTGAAGAGAATCATACCTACCTTAAAATACTGTTGTAAAGAAAATCCTGTTTCCCTATACAATGTACCTAGTACCGTGTCTGCGTGCAGCAGGAGCTCAGTAAACACAGCCATTATACTCCTATCAAGTACCAGGTTTTAGCCTCTGTGCCCCCGCCACTGCACATAAAGGATGCGAGTCATTCTGGGGAAAATTCCTGGGTTTCCCACAATCCCCAGCTATAAAGCTCTACTTCCACAGCCTTTCTCCTCCCACTCAGGAAACATCCAAAGGCACATGACTAAAATTGAAGCGATAACAGGAAAAGCTCCTAGAATCTTTGCTTATTTGCTTTTTTAGGTAAATTAGTCCCAAACTTTATTACTGTACCATCAGTGACAAACAGTAATGCACCAATGTCTAAAAGACAAGTCTCAACTATTTGAGAACCTATTTTCTCAGACTCAGGCACATCATAACTTCCCTGGAGCTTACAAGCCCTAACATCCCCCCATTGTCCTGTGGGACCCAGAGGCTTGTCTTCTGGCCCCAGACTCTCAAGCAACTGGGTATCCAGAACCACATTTTCTTACTCCCCCCAAACCACATCCTCTCCCTGGTATACTTCCTTGCCTTTAACAGACAGTTAATAAATGTTTCATAAATAAATGCATCTGAATTCTGGCCCTACTTTGGTGCCTCTCTGCACTGGGACTAGCAAATGTGCATTATGAGCCAAAATCAGGTCAGGTGACCTGGCTTCTAGCAATAATGTGCACAGAAGGCAAATGATTAAATAATGCATGTCTATCCACTTGACACGACTATGACATTTTGCAGCCACTGGAAATGATGGACTCAAAGATTCAAAGGCCACACAGAGCACAGTTAACATTAACTGAATAAACAGACCATAAAGCGAGTGTCCTTGTCCAGCCATCACACACATGGACCCAGATGGAAGGGGAAAGCTGTAGAGAATCTGTTGCTATGGGAGGGGCAGGATTCTGCCTGATAAGTTTCCAAATTCTCTTCTATGTTGCTTGGTTTTTACAATGAACAGCAGGAGATGGTGAGGAAAGGCCCCCAAGATTGGTAATTACTCCAGGGCTTCCTCATAGGCACATGACCAAACTCAGTGTGTTGAACTCAAAATGAAGGCTGAGGAGCTGGACCAGGGAAAGGATGCGGAAGCTAGAGTCCATTCAGGAACAAAATGTGGACTTGACCCAAAATAGCTGTCATGCTCAGCCTCAGAGTCTGAATTAATCCTCTTCGTAGTTTATTGACATCTATGAAATTGATTCTTGCCACAGAATGACAGCCTGTGGCCCTGGCATTGCAGTTGATAAAAAGCATGACTAGGGAGGCAGTAGAATGCATCTATACCAAATACTCATGGAGCGTCCCATGGTGGACTCTACTGAGACCTATGTGTTTCTGGAAAATGTTTCCAGGCATTCCTGGAAAGAACCAGAAAGGGGAGAGGGAAACACGTGTATGTGTGTGGGGGGGAGGGCAGCTAAGCAGCTTCTGCCAGTGTCAAGTCAAACCTGACCTTGAGGGTCACCTCTTCTATACTCAAAAGGGAAGTCTGACCCTGCCTTAGTTTCCTTTCCTTGCTGCAGACCTAGACATGACTCCCTTCTCCTAAGACAGGGCCCACTGCTTGATCCAGAGAATAGTTACTCTGCCTTGGTCCTCAAGTCCTTCATTTGGAAAAGAACAGGAATGGCATAGCCAAAAAGAGTCAAAGAGACTCACTATGGACAAGGATCACTAGGTCAGCCAGCCCAGCTCCTCCCCAACTGGGCCTTAACTGATTGTATTACACTACAAACCAGGGGAAGGAGGGCCTGTGGTGCCCATCATATGTACCCCAAGCTCTTGCTAAGAGTAGAAACCAGTCTCCTCCTAGAATCAATGTAGTATCTTGAGGCCCAGTGTCCCCCAACCAACCCAGATCCCTCAGGAAGTCCAGCCCTACACTGGACACAGAGGCCTCCTGACTTTTTAAGAACAACACTGCTCGAACACAGAGCACTAACCAGCCCTCATGTATCTCTGACTGGTGTCTGGCTCTGGAAGCCCTGATTACAATGAACCTTACTTTGAGTACAAGATCTGGCAGGCAGATTGCTTGGACTGAGCCCACTGTGTGTGACAGGAAAGCAGAAAGGCTTTGACTTTACCCATATTTGAATCCAGATCATCAGTAATCCTGCATTTGGATTTCCATGTACTCTTGTCTCAGAGTACCTGATGGGCCAGGACCAACTCCAGATTCCTAGCCCTACAATAACCTACACCCTCACCCATGTCTGCTTCACCTAACGTGCAGCCTTCAGAGTGGGGTCATCTCCAACCGAGCAGCCAGGTTTGGTTATACCACTAAGAGTCTTCCCTGGCTCACCCAAATTGGCCTGCTTCAGCCACAGCCACCACTGTGTGCTGGGACTTTTGATGTACAGTAGTTCCCAGAATCAAGAATCTGATGGATCATGGCCTCCTCTGGGCTCTCTACACATACCTCACTGTCGCCATCTGTGGCCATGTCTGCCTTTCTCCACTAGGAAGGGACCAAGGCTGACCCCTCCTGCCCAAGCCCAGGCCCACACGTGGGATGGAGGGCTCTGTGATGTGGCGACCACAGGGAGTACCTCTTGCAAACCTCCCAAGCTTACCCTTTCCTCTTCCATAATCAGAATAGAGAAGAAGGGATTAGATATCCTCCTTTACAGCACGACTTCCTGGAAAGGCCCTTTTTCCCCTGTGACCAGTTCTGCTATTGACCTTCTACCCTTTGAAGTCCAGACTCAAGACAGTATGAGGACAGGAGAGTAAACCCACCCTCTCCTGTGAAAGCCCAAGGCAAGAAGCCCCTCTGGAGCAAGTTGTCCAGGTTCTTCTGCTGCTGGACCTGCTTCGCCAGATTTTCAGGGTAGGGTGGGAGTGAGCGGAAGGGTGCTTCCCATTTGCAAACCAGGGGCAGAATAGCTGTTTGCGGCAGCCTGTGTAGCTGTCCTATTCGAACTGTGGCATCCAATGCCCCTGTCAGGGATTTGTCCTTAGTCTTTCTGATCACAGTTTATTGCCCTCAGCTTCCTAATGTCGTTTTCCATGGCCAAATCTTCTCAGGCAATGCTCACAGAAGCAAAAGGGCCTTCAGGCTGGAAAATCATGGGCCGTTAGCCACTGTAAGTGGAGTCAAGTGATTTTGTCTCCACAGTGATGTTTGTTTCCCTGCTCCCAGGATGAGGCATAGACTGCTTGGATGCTCCAAAGAAAACAAGCAGCAGGAAGCAGACAGAAGTGGCCACAAGCTCACAGGAAGTCTAGGGCATCCTGCAGAGAGGGATTGGAAGGTGCTTTCCTTTGGGGCAGGCCTCTTAACTGGCATTCAGCCCCACTCCTTTCTCTGAAGATTTCTTTCCTTTGCATTGCTGGGGTTTTAGCACAGGGAACAAGGGACTGGGTCCTCAAGTGAACCCATCTTGTACCTGCCTCCACTTTCCAAGCCCCGTCTCTCCCCTCTGCCCTGCTCACCCCCTCCTTCCTTTTGTTCTCTGACTTAATGTCTCAGCTTCCACATTTAGAGGTGACTGCAGAGACCTCACCCACCAAAGCTCCGTGTATCAGGGTCCCTCAGTTACTTTCAATTCCCTGTCCTGTTCCTATGACACAAAGGCAAGAGTTACACACTTCCTGACTGAGAGCATCCTGTTGGTTTCTGCTCACAGTACTAGGTATGGTATGGTCCAGTATAGTAGCCACCGGCCACAAGTAGCTGATTAATTTGAGTTAAATAAAATTTAAAATCTGGTTTTTCAGTCACACTAGCCACATTTAAAATTCTCTATAGCCATGTGTGGTTCATGGCTACCATACTGGACAGCACAGATACAGAATGTTTCCATCATTGCAGAAAGTTCTATTGAACAGCACTGTCCAGGGCCACCAGCTATTTCAGGGTCCTGATTCCTTCACTGAATGCATTTACTGTTTTTCTAGGCTCTTTCCTGTCACCTACAAGTTTGATGAACAGAAAGACATAGGAAGACCATCTTTGTTTAAATCAGACAGACCGAAGTTTAAATCTCTGATTGAAACTCAGGAGCTGAGTATCCCTAGGATGTTCTAGCCTCATCTGTAAAATGGGAATAATCCTATCAACCTAAGTACAGTGATAGCAGGATTCAAGGAGCAAATGAGCAAACGTAAAGTTCCTGGCAGAGAAGCCGTCCATAAACATAGTTATTGTTCTTGCTCTTGATAAAACATCAGACAGCACAGAGTTGAGGCCTAGGTCTGCATGAGAGATTAAAATGCACTCACATGGTCCGGACTGGAGAATGAGTGCAGGGACAGAAATAGCAATGAGGAGTGTAGATTGGTCCCTTGGTCTCTTGGGGGTATTTCTATTTTGGGTGCAATTACATTGCCAAATGGATTTTAAATCAATTGTTAAGCGCTTCTCATTGTTTCACAGTTTTCTGAAACGTGTCTCTCTTGGAATATTCAGTAGCCACCACTGGAAACTCCCATCAGTGAGTCACTTCTATAAGAGCCAAACTGCAGTGGGGAGCTGCTAGGCCAGCCGGGGTCAACTTGAGGTCACCATCCAGAGACCCAGAGGAACCGCTTGGTATGGTCATGAACTGGTTATTAGTAGGACCTCGGCCAGCCAGCTCACCACTCTTTGTTTCTTCCAGCGCCCTGTCCCCATAATGGCATAATGAATGGGGTTGTCAAAGATCAAATGAGGTTATTGAATCAACATTCATTTCCTTGTGGGCACACCTGTGTCTGGCACCCATGGGGCCTGGTTCTGCATGAAACCTGAGTAGACACCCAGCAAACATGTTGACTGGATGACTGATCATATAAGGATCCTATTTAGAACTATGCTATGCAGTTTTCAAAACTGGGGCAGAATTATTAATAGTGCAATAGGTATGATGGTCTAGAATAGAACCTCTACTTTATTTTCACCCTTATTCTACTCTCTGAAGTTTGTTTTCCTTAAGGAAAATATCAGGGGTCTCTGTTCCCTTTTTGGCCAACTCACTCACTCAGCATGCCTCTGAGCACTCTTCATATGCCAGACTCTGTGCTAAGAACATGTCATCAACCTCAGGGAAGCATTTGTGATTGGCTTCCCTGTAGTGCACAACAAGAAGGGGGACTGGCAGAGCCAGATGCTGTCCTTTCTGGGTCGTGCACATCTCCCTCTCCACCACACACAAAGTGTTTACCAACCTCCAGTCTCTAGGTTCACCCATCTTCATCTTCTTGCAGCTCTAACAACAATCTGAAGAGCTTAGGATTTGATGTTTCCCATGGGCTCCATCTTTCTGCCTCTGTCTTTCTTTCTTCCCATCCCAGATCTGCTCCAGCAGCCAGAAAAGCCACTCAGGCTTCTCCCTAGGGACGTTCCCTGGTCCCAGTGGCATCCAGTGGAGTTTGCCTCCCACTCATACCGTCTGCTTCAGGAACCAAAGACTCTTCTTGGAGAGATGAGGTAGCTGGGCCCTTCCCTTTCCCCTGGGGCAAACCCAGCCACGGAGTCTTTATATGGAACCTTCTAGCCTATGGCTGGAGGAGACCTTCTTGGCATACAGGGCTCCTGCCAATGCTACCTCTACCCCCAAGTAGTCTACTTCTTTTGGGCAGGAGAAGTCTTCCATCATCAATTCCAGCCTTGAGTGCAGGGCTTGTCCAGGGACATCCTCGATATCCACTTTTTGTTTCCCAAGTAAGCAGAATTGACAGTCAAAGGTCCAAAGCCAGAGGTTCTGATTCTGGCCTTTGTAAGCCCCTCTGTCTGATGATGAGTGGGAATAGGTGCCATGACAGTCACCCTCCCATCAGCTGAGAACCAGGCCTCTCTTCCATACCTTCCTATGAGGTTTCCATACCTTTTTATTAGGGACTATTTCCTTGAGAAACTTCTGGTTTATAGTAGAGTCATCAGAGCCCCACAGCTCTGCAGGAGAACACCACAGCATCGATTGAGCATTCTGGTGCCCTGCACAGTGCTGAAACATTCTGCATGACTTTTTAATGTCCTCTCAACCACCTTATGATGTGGCCTCTGTGAATACCTCCATTTTACAGATGGGAAAACTAGGGGCTTAGAAGTGAAATCACTTTACCCACATCACAATGGAGTCATGTCCAACTTGACTTCCATGATGCCACACGTCCATGGACACTGCATCCATGCTCTACAGAGAATACCCAGGAGTCACTAGGGTCTCTGGAGATGCTTAAGCACTGCCCACCCCCCACCCCCAAAACCCCAATGTCACCATGTGGACGGGGGAGTGAAGCAGGCAGAAGAACAAAATTGATGCCCTGGGTGAGGCCACAGGATTCAAAGCCCTGAGATGGCATATGTAGGACAATTATGTTCAGTCATGTACACAGAGGGACTCACAGTGTAGACATGGCGGTACTTATGGTCAAAGAGAGGAATCAGAAAGACAGTTGTCCCAGTGGCCAGGACAGGAAAGGCTGTCACCCCCAGTCCCTGAGGCCCACCTTGCCATGCTTCAGGATGTGTGGACCCAGCATCCCCAAAAGCATAGCTGGAACCCTGAAGAGCTCAGCAGGTGTTTCCCATCATGAAGCAAAGAGAAGGACTCATGGGAAAGGCAACACCCACCAAAGGCAGAACCAACTCCCCTGGCTTTGTGCAAGGAGGGCCTGGCTGAGCAGGGGACCTCCTCAGTCTGAGTCCTTAGTCACCTTGACCTCTTCTTACCCACTCACTGTGGGCCATGTCCACTTTCAGTGTGGGGTGCCCACCCCCTACTGAGACCTCTAGACTCTTGCTCACCCAGCATGGCTCTACTGGATGGCATCACCCCAACGGCTCTTGCGGCACCCCCAGAGCCACCCACATCAGTCTCCCGGACTTGCTCCACCTGTGTCAGTCTGTTCTTCCAACCTCAGAGCTGCCCACAGAGCCTGGAAGAGGACCACGCTTAGTAAATACTGGTTAGTGGGTGAACGATAGGGTGGGCAATGGGCAAAAGGCCAAGGCCTCTTGTCCAGGCCCAAAGGAGACATCTGGGATGCAGGGGAAAGACCCCGGAAAAAAAAACCCAACCAAGTTTGCTGGTAACTCCCTGTGATATGCCAGGAAAAGCCTTCAGCCTCACAGAGCAAGGTCACAGAATAGCAGTGAATGGGATAATCTTTGAGCTCCTTTCTGTGTCAGAGCAAGGCCAGGAGGAGGCCAGAAAAGCTGGGTCAAAGTCCTGGCTGACAACCAACTTGACAGGTCATCTTTCTGAGCCTCAGTTTCCTCAACTGCAAAATGGGATGATACCAGGATCTGCCTCAGAGGTCATTGTGAAGATCCATGAACAAGTCCCCCTGAGGACTGTGTGCATGGTAACTAAAATCTTATAAACCAGGGCAGGGCCAGATATGTGTACAATAGTTAAAGAAACTGTTCCTTTTCAAGGAGAATTTGACATTTTAAGCTGAAAGGGGGCTCAGATGTCCTAACTTTAACTGCCTCACTGTAATCAGGAGCCAGTGCAGCTGGCCTCTTCCAGCTCCACCTCCCGGACAGTGTCAGAAGCACCCAGAAAAGGCAGAAATTCACCCTCTGTTCCCAGGAGATCAATTGAGGAGCCTGCACAGGAAGCAGTTTGCAATCACCCAGCTCTGTGGCTTAGGAGAAAGCTCCCTCCCCCTCCTCCCCAGCTCCTCAGAAACAGCAAGCTACCACAGAAACCCTCAGCAGGAGGCTGAATGCCTCACCTCTGGTTGTCCCCTCAGCTGGGGCTCACACTGAGTGAGCAAAATGCAAGTTTTCCTCCTCTGACCACTTTCCTAGCCTCTGCCTCCAGCGCCATGCTGTCCCCTTTCAGGAGGCTCACCCTTCTGTCTTGCCCCGGCACCTAACCCTGATCATGGCTCAGATGAGGACCAGGCCCAGGTTAGGGGCAAGGAAAGAGATTGATTCTGAAACTGCGAGGGCCTCTGCAGAATGGAAATAAACCTTTTCCTTTGCCTAGAATAAACTGCACCTCCTACGGAGAATTTTAGTTGTAGTAATGCTGAGGATTATCTTAAAATTATTTAACTGTAATACCTTACAGCTTTGGATGTCGGAAGTCCAAGATCAATTTCACTGGGCTAAAATCAGAGTGTCAGCACATTGGTTGTTCCTCCAGAAGCTCTAGGGGAGAATCCATTTCCTTGCTTTTTCTAATCTCCAAGGGTTGGCTCCATTCCTTGGCTCATGGTGCCTTTCTCCACCTTCAACGTCTAACACTTCTGCTCCTTCTACCATCCCCCTCTTCTACCTCGGGTGTTCTTGCCTCCCTTTTATAAGAAACTCTGTGATCTCACCAACCCACCTGGATACTCCACGATAACCTCCCCAGTTCAGAGCCCTTAACTTAATCACATCCGCAGAATTCCTTTTCCCACAGGTTCTAGGGATTAGGGTGTGTGTGGGCTTTTTGCAGGGGCCACTATTCAGCTGACCACTGGCAGGCCATTTAGCGCCAGAGCCTTGGTTTCATCAGCAAAGCCAGGAACAAATGCCCACCCCCCAGATTCTTGTGTGTGTCAAGCTCAATGGTGCCTTGGAGTGTCCATGGCCCAGAAATGGAGGCTGAGCTCTGAGTGGGAGTCCTCACTCCCTGGCCATGCTAGGAACGATGGCGCCTGGGAGATAATAGTCAAGGAAATACGGTTCAGGATTAGTTGTTCTACCTGACATGTTTCTCTGGGGCAGCTGGTTTGCACTAACAATGCCAAGTAGGTCTCAAGTTTACTAAGCCTAGTGCCAAACACAAAGGGCACAAATGCCTAGTGGAGTGGATCTAATGGCCAGGAGCTTCATCTAGGCTTCCTCCCTCTCCCTCATCCTTACCTCCAGGCAGTCACCAAGCCCTGTTAGTCTCCTTTCAGAATGCCCCTCAAGTGCCTTCTCTCCACCTCACTGCCACGGGCAAGTGGAACACCATCCATACTCCGTTGGCTCATTGCCATAGTTAATGGCCCCAAAGCCTCCGGTCTCCCCATCCCTCACCCCACATACATATCTCCCTGAATTTTAATAGCAAAACATAAATCTGACCACGTCTTCCCTTCTGTGGTTCCCCCTCATCCCTAGGGGGAAGTCCAAGCTCTTTACCCTCAGTTATGTGGTCTCTTCTCACCTTCCAACAAGCTCCAGGATGTCAGAACCACAGGAAGCAGGTGGCAGGTGTGTGAGGGCAGAGCGAGGGATGGGAGTGAAGCAAATGAGTGATAGGGGCCGGGATGGTGGGGGCACTATGCAGATGGTATGGCAGGAAGAGGCCTTACCCAAAGTCCCGGTGTCCGGGCGCAGTAGGCTCTGATATGCTGACAGGTGCAGACCTGAGCTACACTAGCTCCTAGTTAGCCTGGGTGGACCAGTGGGTGGCCACTAGCCAGGTCCCAGCCCAGCCATGGAACTGTTGGCCTAACTCAAATGGGAAATGTCTTCTGAGGGCCCATTATTATTTTGAAATCTGGAGGGACAAGTGAGGAAATCTTTTCTCTGCAAATGATTTTGGCCAAACTCCAGGGACAGGGAGTGCCCACTGGGGCCTGGCAGAGCTGAAGGCCGTGGCTTGCTGGGGGAGTGATTTGGTCTCTGTCTGCATCAGCTAAAGACATGTGAAGTGGATTCAGGGCCCCCACCTACCTGAGCCACCACCATGAAGCTTAATTAATGCTTGCAAAGTGTTCTGAGGCCTCAGCCGAGAGGCCGCACACGCACACAGAATATCCTTATTAATCACTGCCACGGCGCCAAGTGGGGTGGCCTGTGGAGAGCTGCCTCCATGCATAGAACAATGGACGCAACCGAGCAGTTAAATTGTGATTTTGAAGAGCAGTCCTGATCAGCTGGCTCAAAAGCAGCTTAGCTGGAGGAGGCAGGCCTGTGTAGGAACCACTTAACTCACCTGGCTGTTATCTCCGTCCATTAAGTAGAGGTGATAAAACTCCCACCACTGAGCGGGGATAATGGGAGTCGGGAATGGTAACGCATCTTTTCTAATCCTCAGTGCCCAGGCTGTTCAGCCTTGCCAAGGTGAGCCAGGTGGAGGAGCATATGGACTCTGTATCAGGATGGGTGTCTTTTGGCAAGTTCCTCAACCTCTCTGAGCCTTAGTTTCCCCATCTGCACAGTGGGATAGTAATAATCCTACCCTCTCCCTTATAGGATTGTGAGGTTCAAATGACATAGCCCATGAAAAGGCCTACAGTGATGAGATCAATAGTAAGAATAGTAAGAATACTGCATATCAGGGATTCTCCTAACTAGCTACCCCTAAATAGCTATGAGCTATTATACACAAGGGAGAAGAAGCAGCACAAAGAAGTCAAGTGACCTCCAGTTTCCCAGAGCTAGTGAAAAATGGAGCCAGGATATGGGCCCAGGCAGTCTGGCTCCAGAGTCTGTTCTCTCCTCCATCTCAGACACTGCCTTTATCAGTATTGTCATTATACTTATTTAGGCAACAAGACCATGTGCTTCCTTGTGATTGCCATTACCATCATCATCATCATCATCACTTGGGATAAATCTACCAGCCTGTGCTTGGAAACTGGACCCAGAGGCTTCTGTGCTATCGGGCAAGGCGGGGGAGGGGGAGGAGTCTCCAATCTTCTTTGATCCTCTGCCATAGGAAGAGAAGAGACATTGTTACGGAGATAGAGGTGAAGTATGTGGGTTTTCTCACTCATCGAAACTCTGGAGTTGCAAGGAAATGTGTAGGTAACAGATTTTTAGGGAGAATAGTCAATAGATGCTGAGAGAGATTGAAAACTGCAGCCTCCCATTTCCTTCCTCAGGTTATGCATTAAGGGGGACATCCTCCCCACATGTGACAGACAAGGGGCTGCCTGTAGGTGATAGAGCAGGAGGTCTTTGGTCCCCTAGGCACTGACTGTCCCTCTTACACTGCCTGATCCCTCAAAGGAAGGCTGCTGAGGCCTCACCCAAAGTCCTGAGGCTGATTAATGTGCTTAGTCTGTGTCCCAGGACTTCACCAAATCCCTGCAAAGGGCTCAAGAGCCATCACCCCTGAGCCTCTCTGAGCCTCATGAGTGGCCACAGCAGCTCTGAGGCAGCTGGTCTAAGGCCCACCTGGTCCCTCCCAGACAGGCCCAAGAGTGTGGCCTAGGATCCCTCTCCCCTCCAGGACTAAATAGCCCAGCCAGACACTCTGCCCCCTAAGCACTTCTTTGCTCCTCCCCTGCCCCTTTCCTGAGCCCCATTCCCACAGACCCTACCAGGGCCTGCTCTGGGCCCAACTTTGCCCTCATGCCACCGTCTCTTCATCCTGCCCTTACACTACTCCCTCCCCGCAAAGAGGATGCACCTTGGAGGCTAGTTCTAGAGCTAGCTCAGGGATGGTTCCCTGCTCCAGACTCTTCATCCCCAAGAAAGACAAGGAACTCCAGTTTTATATCCACCTTTGAACAAGCTCAAAACTAAAGTTCAAGCCCAGGCAGCTTTTATGTAGGGAAAGAGCCAGGGGCAGGCTAACTTTAGAAATGGACAAAAGAAGGGCGCCTGGGTGGCTCAGTTGGTTAAGCATCCGACTTCAGCTCAGGTCATGATCTCACAGTTTGTGGGTTCGAGCCCTGCATCAGGCTCTACTGACAATGTGAAGCCTGGAGGCTGCTTCGAGTTCCCTGTCTAACCTCTCTCTGCCCCTCCCCCACTCATTCTCTCTCTCTCTCTCTCTCTCTCTCTCTCAAAAACGAATAAGTGTTTTAAATAAAAATAAAGAAAAAAAGAAATGGACGAAAGAAAGGCTTTTCCAAGCCACCTGCCCTGTGAAATGGGCTTTTCTGTTCCAGTGTGGGTTCTAAACTGGTTTGCAAGGTAACCTGTAGCATACGGGGTGCTAGTGTCCACTGAAATGCATAAAAACCTCTGAGGCTGCCTGGAGGAGGATGTGGTGCTGACAAGGATGTTATTCTTTGCCATCCCCACTTGCCTTTTGGGGAACGTGGCCCTATCAGGAAAGTGAGTCTCTCACCCTAGGAAAGATCTCAGCTTTAAAAAATTTAGTGCAATTCTTTTTATATCAGATAGGTATATTTAAAGTATCCAAAGGCCTAGATTTACATCGTCTTGGTTAAATTACTCAGCCCCAATCTCTCATCTACAACCTTTCTTTTCCCATTTTCTGAAGGCTCAGTTTACATAATGAGTTTTTGTTTTCGTTTTTCTCCAGCCAAATATGTGGTCATTTATGTCATGGGAATTTTATTTTTTACTTATTATTTTTTTTTAATGTTTATTTACTTTTGAGAGAGAGACAGAATGTGAGTGAGGGAGGGGCAGAGAGAGCCGGAGTCACAGAATCGGAAGCGGGATCCAGGATCTGAGCTGTCAGCATAGAGCCTTACATGGGGCTCAAACTCACGAACTATGAGATCATCATGACCTGAGCCGAAGTTGGACACTTAACCAACTGAGCCACCCAGGTGCCCCTGTCAGGGCATTTTAATTGTGTATCCACCTACCTGGGTTAATAATCAGTAAACACTTCCACAGGCCCTTCCACTGGTCCACATAGTCTGCTGTGAGCTGTGGGTCCCTGGGTGGGAGTCTTTGTCCCATAAAAAAGTAAAACCCAACAGGCCAAAAATGTGTCTTGGCTTACAGCCAGCATGTGCCAGAAATGAAGGAGGAAGTTCCAACCCACCACACGGTAGGGCATGTTCGTGAGAGCAATGTGGTTTTATGAAAAATTTGTTATTAATGTCTCCATTTGAGCACTTGTTACGTATCAGCGATGTGCTTACTGTATGTATCTCCAAAATAATCCTGCGATGCAGGCATCGGGCCCACTCCCTGGCTGAAAAAACTCTGGTTGAGAGAAGGTATAACTTGGCAGATGGTCAGAGCTGGTAACCGGCAGCTTGGTCTCTCTGACGACACACCCCTATGTCTGTCTGTATGCGTTTACTCGCGTTTAGCCCACCTCAGCGCAAACACTTTGAGGCAGCTGGGAGGGAGCTGTGTGACACAGGAAACTGGCACAAAGAACAATAGTGAGACAGGGGCTTTTAGGGAAGTCAGAAAGAGACAGGTGTCTTGTAACACGTGACCCTTACCCGGGCTTCAAGATTCCGAGCAGCCAAAGCAAAGAAAGCCCAATCTCTTTCCCAGTTACTGGTGTCGGGAGCGTACACACAAACCAAACACAGACCAAAGGCCGAAGAAACACCATTTTCCCTAAGTTCAAGTCCAAAAACAAACGAATGCCTCCCAAGTGACCTCTTAGGGAGGCTTGAGTGTACCAAAGGCGTGTAATGATCCAACAATCGAGGCATCTCAGCGGCCCAGGCAGCCAGGGTGGTGCTAGAGGCGGGGCAAGGGGCCACGGGTCGGCCCAGCCTCCCTCTCTCCCTCTCTCTCTCTCTCTCTCTCCCTCTCTCTCTCTCTCTCTCTCTCTCGGCTAAGCCATGGCAGCTGTCTTAGACTGTTGTGTGCACATTTGATGGTGAATGAAAAGAAATGAAGAAGGCAGGATCGAGCAGAGAGAGAAAGTGACCCAGACTGTGGTCGCAACTGAGGCCTCGGCATTTCTGCAGGGAACAAAGGAGTGGAGACGGCCCCTTGGCCCCAGTCTCAGTGCCCCCTCTCCGTCAGCCAGTTATTGAGCACAGACCAGGAGGGGTCTGTGCAGGAGGGGGCTTAAGCCTGAGTGAGGCAGCTCCCCTCGGCTGAGGGCTATTCTCAGGGAGGGATGCAGCTGTGAGATAGAGCACCCAGGGGTGGATGTGCCAGCCCTGAGGATGTGGTCTAGGCAGAAACCACAACACCCACCACAAAGAGCCTTTGGGTGCAGTGTTTGTGACTGAGAGCCCGAGCAATCCATAGGGAGCTTTCCAGCCACGGTGCTCTTGTGGGACTGAGGTATCTCCCAAGGATCCAGTCTCCTACCTGGGTTTGGACAAGGCTGGCGCTAGGACCAGCCACGATGGCCTCAGAGCATCGCACTGGATGGATGCCCCAGACACTGCTCCTATTTGCATGGGCAGCAATAACTTGGGTCTGGAAACTTAAACACCCACCTAAGGCGCACCTACCTACACACACACACAACTTCAGAAATAAAAGGTCCAGGGGCCCCTGAGTGGCTCAGTCGGTTAAGCGTCCGACTTCGGCTCAGGTCATGATCTCACGGTTCGTGGGTTCGAGCCCCGCGTGGGGCTCTGTGCTGACAGCTAGCTCAGAGCCTGGAGCCTGCTTCAGATTCTCTGTCTCTCTCTCTGACCCTCCCCGCTCACGCTGTCTCTCTCTCTCTCAGAAAAAAATTAAAACATTAAAAAGTTTTTTAAAAAAAAGAAATAAAAGGTCCATCAAGCGCTCGGCTTTGGCAGTATTGCTGTTTCCTGGTGCACCTGCCAAGGTAAACTGTTTGCTGAGCATACGAGGAGGAGGCAGAATGAGAGAACGAGTTGGGTGGTGCCATTAAGAGGAAACCTGCCAGGATTAGGAGAAAACGGCAGTGGGGCCTTATAGCCAGACTTTGTGCTGTTTGTCAGCAACAGGCGAGATGAGAGGGTCAGGAGGGGCCAGGAGCAAAGCCTGCTGGGGGCGCTGCAAGGGCTTATGGAGGGAAGCATACGACAGGGAGCCTAGGCCTGGGACAGCTGGGGGTCTGAGGCCTAGGGAGCAGGAGGTGTGGGGCGGGGGAGGCTGGCAGGGGACCTTGAGGAGGTGGGAGGTGAGGTATAGAGCAGCCCCGTGAGAGTTTCCATTCACAGCGAGGAGTCCTCCCTGCCTTGGGCCCAGCAGGAAGCAGCTGGCACCGGCACAGTCAGGACAGCAACCTGTCACTCTTCTTAATGGAGGCCTGGTCTCGGAGCCTCACGGATGGCAGATTCCGCGGCCGCACCCAGACTCCATGCGGTTCTGCCTGGCCTCGCCTCGCTGCCCCCGGCAGCGCAGATGTTGTCGGTTTGAATCTGATACGATGAACTCTTTAAATAGCTGCCCTAATGGATAATCAATTATTTTGGAGCTTTAACACTAAATCAGGCCGTTGGACACATTTGGGGGTACAAGTGCTGTATCTGAGCCAAAAACTGCCCTTTCTCTTTGACATTGCAAAGCAGAACATGTCACATTAAATCCCTAATGGTCTAAGACAGGTCTCTTGTGACCTACAAAAGAAAAAAACCCTGAAGAGGTAGACTCTCCAAGATTTGTATAGGTAATTTGTAGATCTTTTCAAAGTAGGCTCTTCGTGTGAAGAGTATAAAGGATAGTAAAATAGAACCTCTTGTTGCCATTTAAAACAAGTGTCTGCTATAAATATTTTTTCAAGTCAAGATTAAGAGAATATGAACACAGTAGCAGTGGTTATGCTTTTCATGTTACCTATATTAATAAGTCCTTAAGATGTGGAATAAAGTTTCCGCAGACAGATCTCTTGGAAACCCCCAAGAGAGAGCCTGCTTTGAACCTTCTATCCAGGAAAACAAACCATCTGCAAAGCTGCCGAGCTGGCTGAAATCACAGCAGAACCTCGGCATTGCTGATCAGGCGGGATCCCTCTCAGTCCTGCACAGGCTAACGCGGCCTGGAGCCCACGTTCAAAGCAACCCTCGCTGCCACCCCCACCGCTGCGGTCTCTTGGGGTCCCCCTGACTCCATGCTCTCCCAGAAACCTCTCTGACCTCTTCTTAGGCTTCTCCACAAGTCTGTTTCCTCAGACTTGAATGTCAGTGGTTCCTGGACCTTCTCTTCTTGTCCCTCTTTGGGTCTCACCCTGTACTCGCCCTGTGGGATCTTGTCCACCCTTTGGCTTCAGCTACCCGTGTGCTGGCCTCATCCACTTTTCTATCTCTGGCTCGACTCTCTCCTAACTAGGCACTTTTATGTCCTGTGCTCCAATGGACAGGTCCACTGGGACATCCCTCCGGCAGCTCAGTTGCTACCTGCCCAACTCTGCCTCCTCATAGATGCCCAAATCCACGCCACGCTTCCCCCATCTCATCTCATATTGAGGCATCACTGTCCGCCCGAGTGCCCAGGCCACAGGCTGGAAAGACCTCCTCCCAGGACCATCTCTTCCCCGCCCTCCTTGTCCCACCAGTCAGTCCTCCAGATACACCCCCCCTACCCCTGCCACCTCGTCCCTGGGTGGCCAAGGCAACCCCCTCCCTGGCCTCGCTGCCTCTGAGCCCTCCCCCGCTCCCCGCAGCAGCCCTGTGACCTGTGTAGAACACAAATGACACCTGTCACTCGCTGGATCCGAAGTCTGCAGGATCTGCCTCCTCCATCTGCAGCCACGCCCCTGCCGGCCAGACCCGAGAGCCGGCCCTTCCCCTGCGGGCTTTTGCTCACGCGTTCCTTCTGTTCTACTTGGACACAAATCAAGAAACAAAACCAGCTCCCGTTTGTGGGGCTTGGAGTCCTCCCAGGCTCAGGGACTGCCACCAGGAAACCTGACTCCATCTCCCCAGTCCTCTCCTCTCTCCACCAGTGGGTGGGCTGATGTGGGAGAGAGCAGGCCGGGCCTACCCCCACAGGCAGGGCTGCGCACAGCACAGCAGAGATGGAGCCCTGATTTGATGACGAACAGGGAACACAGCTGTTACTTATCTTCCCAAAGACACTCAAAGATCTTCTCAAAGTTCTTAATTGGTAAAGAGGAAAATGAGGATTTTCCTGTCCACGCTGTGTTTTCAAAACACTATCATTCTCCAGTCGCTGGCTCAGCTTCACAAAAGCAGTTGAATTACCAAGTGCCCCTTTAAAATGTCCTCACGATAGGGATCTTGCGGACATTTGTTTGTTTTCCAGCCACAAGGGCTTCACAGGTTACCCAAGTGCATGTGCGGCCGAGCCTTACCAGAGTCTGGGGACGTCCAGTGGCCAGAGGCAGGAAAGGAGGCCAGCGCAGGATCTGTCTCCGGACTGGGGTCCGGGAGCACCCTCCTCAGGGCCAAGTCAGGCCTCCTCAGGTGGAAACCCTGGACGGGATGGTAGAAGTTTCTCAATGTCCACCAGCCTGGGCCTTACCAGGCAGCATATTAGACCTGTAGCAAAGCATGGACGTGGGGGAATCTTTCCCATTTTGCAGGTAAGGGAACCGAGGCCTGGGGAGGCGAGGGTCTCTGCTTCAGCTCCCACACTTGGCAAGTAGCAGCTGGTCAGGGATTCTGACCCAGGACCTCGGTCTGTGTGGTCCATGTCCTACACACTGAAAGTCACTTACTTGGTGTCCTTCAGCCTAAAAACAGGAATTTAACACACAGAGCAGAGAGTAGGGTGGGGGGATTATTATGAGCTGTTTCCAAAGGAGGATTAAATCCTTTTTTGGATCCATTTTCATACACTGCCACGTTTTTATGACTAGCCTGGATTTCTCTGAGTCCACTTATCTTTTTATAGTTTGACCTTTACACAGGAAAAACCTCAATGATTTTCCACTGTTTTGAATAAGCTGAAATGGATGTATTTTTCTGAATGATTAGAGAATATAAAACAGAGCCTGTCACCATCAGAGTCCTTCGGGACTAATTTCCCTTGGAGGATGGGGTTCACAAGACTACTGCTTGTGACGGGGCTCTCACAGCCGTGTGTTTATCTGCCAGCTACAAGGACTTCATGGCTCATGGTCTGCCGGCAGGGAGAGGAGAGCTTTGTCCTAAAATCAGAGGCAGGAGCAGGGCTGGTCCCCCACCCCCACCCCCTAGAGTAGCCAAAGCTATGGAGGCCAGGCCAGGAACCCTGGGCCCCACAGGGAGCTGACTGGACAGAGAGCATCACCGCCTCACTGGAGGGCAGCCCCTGAGCTCAGGCCTAATCTGCCCACCTGTTGTCAAAGAGCCCAGGGTCCACACAAGTGCCCTGCTGGAAACTGGGGGGAAGTGGAGAGTGATAGAAGTATTTGAAGGCAGCGTAATCTGGGACAAGTCACTGTAGCTGTTTAAGTCTACTTTCTTTTCCATAAAATGGTAAAGATCATAGTTACCTCTTAGGAAGTTAACAGACTTAAGTTGGTGAGTACACAGTAGGTGCTCAATAAATGTGGCTCCATTTCTTCTTCAATAGCCAAAACTTTTTAAAGAACAACTTCCTGGCACGTACCGCACACTGCCTTCTTAAGCAATGGAAATGGAACATTATTTCACAATGTCTTCCTAACTTGGGGATCCTCTTCACAAAAATATGAGAATCACAGAATATCAGCCTTGCCCCGATGATCTCACGCAGTTGGGATTTTCTGAGCCACTTACATGGTACCTTTTGTCTTGATTTTTTTTTTTTTTCAATTGAAACCAGCTAGCAGTGTTTATCAGAACTGTGTGTTAATGAAAAGCAGGATGGGGTCCTCTGGAGGGCTCAGTCAGAAGAATATGAGACTCTTGAGATCTCAGGGTTGTGAGTTTGAGCCCCATGTTGGATGTAGAGATTACTTAAATATTTTTTAAAAAATTAATTTATTTATTTTGAGAGAGAGAAAAAGCATGAGTAGGGGAGGGGCAGAGAAAAAGGAGAGAACAAGAATCCCAAGTAGGCTCTGCACTGACAGCACAGAGCCCAATGTGGGGGCAGAACTCAGAAACTGTGAGATCATGAAGCCTGAGCCAAATCTGGTACTTAACGGACTGAGCCACTCAGGAGCCCCAAAAATAAAATCTTTAAAAAATAAACAAATGAGGGGCACCTGAGTGGCCCAGACGATTAAATGTCTGACTCCTTGTTTCTGCTCAGGTCATAATCTTGTGGTTCCTGAGTTTGAGCCCCACATCAGGCTTTGTGCTGGCAGCACACAGAGCCTGCTTGGGATTCTCTCTCTGCCCCTCCCTGCTCGTACACGCACATGTGCTTTCTCTCTCGCTCTCTCAAATAAATAAACTTAAAAATTTTTTAATAATAAATAAATACACGAATAAAAGCAGATTGGCTCTGAGTGAGGGCTTCAGGGTGTCTGTCTCCTTACAAAGCAAAGCCCGATAGTATTGGAGGTGCTGGGGCAGCCATTTTGACTATTCAGAAATGTTTTCGATTTGCTTCTGGATTCACAGCTATGTTTTGGGAGGTAAATGTGGCTGGAAATCTGTTGCATTTCCTGATCTTGACCTTTTATATATATTTGGCATTAAGTGGTTTGAGCTCTTGTGGGACTTGGGGGCTGTCATCCTAGCTGTGGGCTCCCCACACCACTCTCTGTGTCTGGCAGCCAGGAACGGCAGTGTGTCTCGGAACGGGGCATTGGGCCAGCAGGCACGCATGGTTCCTAGCAGGCTGCTGGGGAGGTATCTTGACAGTCAGTAAAATCTTCCACATCCTCGTCATCCACTCGTTCCTTGTAATCTGTACTTTGGGCCCTCTCTTCCATATTGCTTTCCCAGGAAGGTGTGCCACTCTCCCCCAGTCTTGTCTGGCACAGCTCTGCCCAACGACCACCACTGCCCCCCTAGCCTCCATGCATTGTGTTTTCCCAGCATCCTTCTACCTTCTCTCCTCCTTCTGGTTCTAGATGCCAGCCCTCCCCACAACCTGTCTTTGGTTTCTCTTCTCAGCAAATGCCCCTTGGCTGTTCTTGACCTTCCTGATACAAATGACCCTGGCTCACCGTCTGCCTCTGTGGCTCCCCCTGGTCCAGGCCCACATCCCCAGCTGCCTGCCACCTTCTCAAACTCATCATGTCCCCAAACACCTTCCTTCCCCCACACCCTCATTTCTGCCCAAGGCACACTGGCCTCCCAGCCACCCTATCTCCAAACGTGATGATCCTGACTCCTCAATCCCCATGAGTAGCCCCCAACTCCTCAGCGCTTCTTGATGGCTGCCCCACTGCCCTGGGATCCCAGGGCCTCACAGTCACTTCCCCCTGGGAGAGCATCAGGAACTGCATTTCAAAGAGTCAGAAACTGAGATAAAGGATGGGACTTGCTTTAGTGGCCCAGCTACTTTTACAAGGATGCAGTACGCGTTGACTGCATGTTCCTCCATTGCTGGGCATGGGCCCTATTTTCTTAGCTTATTATCCATCATCAATTCCACCTACCCAACCTCAATTCTGTGTGTAGCCAAGCCTCAGTTAGGCCCCCATCCATTCCCCACTCCCCCCTTCCCCCATTCCCACGCCTTACTCCCCACCCCTCTATTCTTGCCTTCTGGGGAGTGAGGAGGAGCTCCAAGCAGAGAATCAAGAAAAGGGTTGGTCTGAGTCCCACAAGCCTAGGCCTCCAGCCTGAACTGTAGTGGTCACTTAGGCAAGGGAGGGGGGAGGGGGTCAGCCCTAGCTCTGAGCCCCTATCTGCTAGGCAGTGTGACCCCCATAACTGGAGCTCCCCACGCCAACCTGGCAGCAGTGTCCAAATACCAGGTGCCCAAGGAGTTTGTGCCCACTCTGATCGGGAGGACAGGCACGGGCCCTGGAAGAGGGGGACCTGGCTGGCCCTCCCTGGGAGTCTGACCACCAGACAGGCCACACGCAGGCCTGCCCTGCCTGGACACTGCCCTCCTCCTTGCTCACGGGGGCATCCCGGCCTCAGAGCAGTACAGCCACGTGGTCTCATTCTGCTGGCTTCTCAAACTTCACACCTTCAGGCTGAACAGTGATGTCACAGTGGCAGTCAGTGATGCCCAACTGATTCCTCACTTAGACAGAACTTTCTAGCATCTCCTGGAAAGTCCGGGGAATTCCTGACCTGGCATTTTGGGTGCTATGTTCCTGCCCTCGGCAGTCTTCACTGTCCTCAATTCTCTCCGTGGATGATAGGGTCGGGGCCTATCTCTATTACTCTTTATTTTACCTGCACCGCTTGTAATGGGAGTGTTGGACCCTTCATCTGGCTTATAAGTTCTTCTCTATGTCTGGAGAAAATTATGAGCTGAAAAAAACAAAACACCCAAGATCTATCCCAGTATATCCATTCACGGCAGAGAAACAGATAAAATGACTCTCTGTTGACCCCTGCGGCAAAGTGAGGATTAGTAATGGGGATGCCCCTTCCCTCGTGGCTTTCTATGGCTTTCAATGAGTCTTAGGTGTCCCACATCAGGCTGATTTAAATCCAGTCGCTTATGCACTGTTTATTCTTAACCCCTTCGCTTAGAGAGCTGCCAGATTTAGTATATAAAAATATAGGACAGTCTTACCCCTGAGGCTGGGAATGGCAGCAATGAGATAGGGAGGGGAATTCATGGTCATTTGTGCCTGGAACTCACAATGGCATCTGAATTGACACCAACAGTGTTCAGGTCAGTGGGGCCATCCCAGGTCTGTGGACAACAAGGACCAGCCCTCTGCTCTCCCTGCTTCCTGAGGAGCATACCCTCCCGCCCCCGCCCCTGCACCATGCTTCCTATACAATCCTCATGGAGTAGCCAGTTTATATTCCCACCGCCAGTACTTACCAGCCACTGAGCTGTGGGTCTTTTTTTTTTTTTTTTAAGTTTTTTAATTTATTTTGAGAGAGAGATAGCGTGAGTGGGGGAGGAGCAGAGAGAAAGGAGAGCACAAGAAGCCCACGGGGCTTGAACCCACAAACCGTGAGGTGAAGTCAGATGTCAACCAACTGAGCCACCCAGGTGCCCCTGAGTTGTGGGTCTTCTGAGTGCTGTCCTCAGTCCTCAAGAGGTAGAGTCAGGGGCAGGGAACTGCCTCTGCAGGGTCTTCACAGTGCTTGATTCCCACGGCATTCAGGGGACCGGGGGGACTGGATGCCCTACTTCCCACATAGGGTCAGGGAGGCCATGAGGCTTGCCTGAGCAGATACTAAGCCCAGCTTCCTCTCCCTTGGGTGGAACTCACCAATATCAAGGACATAAGACTTAGGGGAGAGAGCCAGTGGTTCCTTCAAGCTCTGGTGGTTCCTTCAAGCTCCAGGACCTGAGAACAAGGACTGTAATCACCACACCAAGCTCGGGCTCTGAGCTGGGCACTGTGACCGGACACCTTGATCTGGCTGATCTGATCTGATCACAGTGACTGATACACTATTCAAATCCCCACTTCAGAGATGAAGAAAACCAAAGCCCTTGAGGGGAAACCTGATTTACCCAAAGCCTCCCAGCTCTGCGGGAGGTCTGCTGCTGTGCCCCCAGGCAGCACCCCCGGCTCAGACACCAAGCCCCCATCACAGACCCAGGG
The DNA here is from genome assembly GCF_003009895.1 of Hyaena hyaena. Classification (NCBI taxonomy): domain Eukaryota; kingdom Metazoa; phylum Chordata; class Mammalia; order Carnivora; family Hyaenidae; genus Hyaena; species Hyaena hyaena. Next base: position 2,166,023 of record NW_024080649.1, on the reverse strand, counting down.
ACCCAGACACCCTGACTTTGCCACAAGCAATGTCTTGCTTGCAGATATATCCCTCCTTCTGGGGTCTTGACGTCCAGGCCATGGCCCTCCTCCCTCCCTGCACCGCACCGCACCCTTCCCCTCTGCCGGCCTGTCGGATCTCTGGGGCCTCCAGAGACTGCCTGCCTGAGCCCGGGACTTCATTTCTCAGGAAAGGCATTCCCTGCTGGGACCAAAATGAGCCCTCTAGGGATTTTTCAAAGAAAATGGTGAAACACAAAAGCTCTTTAGAGCAGCATAGGAATCTGCACTGAGTAATTGAGGATGAAAGGCGGCTGCAAACCAACTGTAAAATGCAGTACCTGCTGGAATCCCACCCTAAAGCCAGCTGGGAGGACTCCTGGGGACAGTTCTGCATTGTTCGTGAGGTCGCCTCCTCCCCGTCCCTCCCAGGCCCTTGGGAGCCCTTCCGTGAGCACCCGTCGCAGGGGCCAAGGCAGATCCTTCTAAAATGAGGCCCTGTATCACAGCTGTACCAATTCCTCTAACGCTTTGTAACTGCCGATCTGCCTCTGGGCAGGTCCATCCAGAAGTTCTCCCCAGTGAGAGCTGAAAACTGGAAGATTCGATTGTTGTCACTGAGAGTTGCCGAAAACTGTCCCCACTACGTTGCGAATGATGTTTGCTGTTTTATGAATACTTTCCCCATTTTTAGCTTCTGAGCTATCATCCCCCAACATTGAGAGGCTACTAGTGGCAGGCAGATACCCAGGGGTGCGGAGACTGTGTCCTTGCCTGCCTGGAGTTCTCAACCCAGGGGAGACAAAGCCATGTTTGAGTTCTTTATGGACAAAACGTACCAGGCACTGTCTGGGCAGAGCAGAGCAAAGGAACAGAGCCTCTTCTTGGGGATGGGCCAGACACGCTAAACGCCTGGGTCCTGGTCCAAAGTAATTCATGCAGCAGTGAACTGGTCGAATCTGAGCTATCCCAGGTTCACCCAGATCTTAGTGGGCGTGTCTATCATTGCAGCCCAAGCTTTGCTTCTGACACAAAATTTGAAAACCCAAATTCCTTTCTTTCAAGGCTCTCTTCCTTTATCAATATTTAAAAAACATCCTCCACCTTCCCCAAAGTTTCCTCTGTCTGTTTAATAAATTCATGAAAAGTTAGTCAAGAATTGACATAGTTTGTGCATTTTAGTAGTTAAACCATGTAATTGATTATGTTTCCCTTCTCACCTTGGATTCCAGGAAGCTCAGCTAAATTTAGAGGTTGGTCACAAAAGTCAGGTTAGCCATTGTAGTTAGAAAACTTGTATTCTCTTTTCTGACTGTGTTCTAATTTCCCATTATTATTTTAATAGTCTCAGTGTCGTATGTTTTGTTATAAATCTCTACAAATCCTTTTTTGATAAGAGGAGAGAATAAATTAAGTCAATTTTTAAAAAGGAATACTCTCAGGGTGCCTGGTGGCTCAGTGGGTTAAGCGTCCGACTTTGGCTCAGGTCATGATCTCACAGTTCATGGGTTCAAGCCCCGCATCGGACTCTTTGCTGACAGCTCAGAGCCTGGAGCCTGTTTCTGATTCTGTGTCTCCCTCTCTCTGTGACCCTCCCCTATTCACATTGTCTCTCTCTCTCTCAGAAATAAAATATTTTTAAGAAAAGGAATACTCTCAAAGCATTCTTACAAAAAAGGTTATTGATCATTTAAATTATCCTTTTCGAAGGAAGATAGCCTTAATTTATGCCTTTGAGCAGGGTTCCCCTCGCTGCCATGATGCTGTCTCAGGCATGAATTTGGTAAATTGATGGGGACAGTTCTCATTGCCTATGGTTTGTTTTCCCTTAAAAGCCCTTAGCAACCTATGTGCAAATCAATGTATCCTGCCAAGATACATTTATGGTTAAGCAATAATTATAATGTGCCTGGACCTGCACCTCAAACATTTCACCTCAAGCAAGATTTGTGTCCCTTTTAATCTCTCGATCGAGCTTCTGCCTCAAGTTGGGCCCCCATACTCCAATTTCGCTGAGATGTAATTTGAAGACCACATTAATGAACAAACAGCCTGGAACACCCATCTGATTTTAGAAGATTCCCTCAGGCGAGCATTAAATCCTCAGTCTCCTCCACCCCCATCCCTGCCCTGATGTGCTTCTGTGAGCGACTTTCATTCCACCAGCTGATTGTGTTCAGCAAATGTTTGTAAATTTCAGTGGCCGTGTCTCTTCCACGCTAGGGTGAGCTTCCGCCCCCGAAACTGTGTTTTCTGAGTCTTTTGTGTCTCCTAATGGTGCCTGGAACATTTTGCACATGATAAGGAACTCAAATAAGATGAACAATAAGCGTCCCCAACCAGCTAGAGCTTTTTATGAGGCTCTCAATGAAAACACTGAACTGCATAGACATCTGATCAAGGCAAACATCTGGAGATGCCAGTGGCAGATGCCCAATTATGCTGAGGCTGATGAATGGGCACGGAGTTATTTGGGGCTCAGCAGCATCATTCAGCTGGGCCCGCTGCTACTCAGGCGACAGGCTTCCCCCCTCCCAGTGCACCATGCTGGCCTGGAGGGGGCTGGGAAGGCTTGCCCATCCATCAGCCCAAGTACTCCAGCTACACACAACCACAGGTCTGTTGCCCTGTCCCCAAGGAAGAAGAGGGACAGGTTAATTCACTTTCTCAGTCGCTTATCCATTTCACAGAAGTAGCATATTATCTATAAGAAAGTGTTAATTATACCGTATACCATCAAATGGCATTAAGTGATAACCAGACGTTCAGGAGGTTGACATGTATATTTTTCAAGTAGCTCTGTGATTTATTATCTAATTTAGGTAAACGGCAAATAGTGATATCATAATAGTCCCCCTTTCTTCTGGTTTCCACCTCATTGTCTCTGGGTATAGAATAAGAAATGAATCATCAAATGAGCCCCATGGGAAGAATGACAGGCTAGCTAAGGGCATAGGCTCTAGCGACACATCCCTGAGGCTTCCAATCCCGGCCTTGCTGCTGACCAAGGGCAAAAGCTGTGACCTCTGAGGGCTTCCAGACTAGGACTGAGTTGCGGATTGAGTGAGATACGCTGTGAGGCACTGTGTCTGGCATAGAGAATGTGCTCCTCCTAGGTTAGTTGTTGAGTCTTGGCTGGAGGGCAGAGGGATGCCTCAGGTAAGGCCCAGCTGGGAGAGGGGCACATGCCCACAGCAGCCTCCAAACTGCCCCCAGCGAGGAGCGGGGAGTGAAGTGAAGGTCTAACCATGAGGGGCTGTGCCTGTGCTACGCCATCCTGTGGCTGAGCCGGCACGTCTCCGGGGCCTGTGCCGTGTTTATTGATGTTTATGAAAGAGGAAAAGGCCTCTCAATCCACATACTTTACCCCAAGCCGCCATGCTTATCTGAATGTAGCTGGGTTCATGAGGAGGGAGAACCAGAAGGCCTCCCAGACAGAATGATTCTGTGCATCTTTTTTTTTTTTTAATGTTACTTATTTTTGAGAGAGACAGAGCACAAGTGGGGGAGGGGCAGAGAGAGAGAGAGAGAGAGAGAGAGAGAGAGAGAGAGGGAGACACAGAATCCAAAGCAGGCTTCAGGCTCCGGGCTGTCAGCACAGAGCCCAACCCAGGGCTGGAACCCACAAACCGTGAGATCATGACCTGAGCCGAAGTCGGACACTTAATCGACTGAGCCACCCCGGCGCCCCTGTGCATCTCCCTTCATAAAGCCTGGCCAGGCAGCCAGCAGAGGCATGGGAACTGTGCCGGCCAGGCCAGCAAGACCGAAGACGGATGACCGTGAGCCCCAAGCCTGTGACCCCAAACCCTCATTAAAACACCTGTCTGGGGGGAAGAAACCCTGCTGTCTGCACCCAAAAACTAGAGATTAAACAAATGATAAATCTCCAAAGTTAAAAATCCAATCAGCAGGAGAGGGAAATCCCATTTTCTTTTTTGAGTTAGCAAACATCTGGGTAGGAGCCAGGTTCTGCCCCAGCGCGGCCCACAGAGCCTGCACGTGTGCACCGTATGACGAGCTACGGGGAGGAGGCGCGGCTTCCCCACTCCTAGCCAACAACAGGGCCTCCCACAAGGGTCCAGGTCACTAGAGTGGCCTCTTCAAGTACCAGTCCCTTTTTGTTTCCTGTTTGGAAACAAACATAGAAAAGCTTTCTTTTCTATGTTATGTTCTTGGAGACACCGTTTCTTGCTGTCATGACGCCCCCGGGTTCTGTACTGGGCTGAGCTGCAAACACAACAGCTTCTGGGAGGCTAGTGCCTCAATGGCAGGTGGGCTAGCCGTGCAGGTGACTCCCTCCTCCTCCAGGAGAGACCCCGACTTGACCCTACAGTCCTGCTACTGAAAGTCCCTTGCCAGACCCTCCCTGTGCACCACTCCCTGTACCCCGCCCCTCCTTGTATATCCCAAACTGCGGTCATGAGGATATCAAGAGAAAACAGAGAAACCAGGCCAGGGTTTGTAATGCTACCTGCCATCCCGGCCATGCCGCAGCCCTACCAGGAAGGGCTGGTTCCCTGCCGACTCCCCTGTAACTCTTCTAATCACAGGCCCTCTGTAAGGATGGGAGCCTCCTCTCCTTCTTACAGGAAGATCCAGTGGAATACTCTTCAGGGCATGATGCCTGGCCACGGGTTTTAAAATGAGCCAGGGGTGAATTATCTTGCAAGTGATGAGACATCAGCAAATCGATTCTAATTCACTCCATTTAAAATTTTTGTTTTCCATAAAGGATTAGGTTAGGAAAGAATTTAATCACACCAAATCCACTTCCAAAATGGTTCCAGATCCTAAGATCAAGAGTAATGATCAGAAGAAAAGACTAAAAGCCCTGGTGTTGAGCACTCATGTGTAGTACTTAACTGATCAAACCAGCCCTCCTGACACCAAGAAGCAGCCTTCCTCCAGGCTGGGGGTGCTGTCTTTGGTGTTTTCGAGCACAAATGAAGACATAAGTAGAGGTGAGATCAGTTCTGACCTGCAGCTAATTTGCAACGATGTCTACTATGAGCCACGTGCTGTTCTGGGTGCCGTGGACAAAACAGATGGAAGCAATGCCTTCGTGGAGCTTCACTTCCCAGGTGAGGAAGACAGACAATGTGGAAATGCATCATGTGTTAAGTGCTGAAATTTTGGAAAGAAAAATGGAGGAGGGTAAGGGCAGAGAGAGTGATGGAAGGGGTGTGAGTTTGCACAGGGTGGCACCGGCTATTCTAAGGGGGTGGCATTGGAGCAGGGACCTGAATACAGTGAAGGAGTGGGCCACGTGGGTGGTGGTGGCAGGTGTTATAGTGGGAGCAGAGGCGTGAGGCCATAGGCATCAAGGCGCTGGGTACTCGCCATGCTGAGACAGCATCTACAAATCCACTCTCCAGCCTCGAGGGGCGGGACTAGCTTGTCATCAGAGGAACAAAGCCTCCTCACTGGCAAGTCAGCAGAGTGCGTCTCTGTCCAAAGAGCCATTCTCGCTCTTCTCAGCAGCTTCTTGGAAGCCTCCTACCTCAGCACACACTGGCTTCCCAGGGGAATGATATTCCAATTTAGGGTTGCATTCCTGACTAAGACACCAGTGTCCAGTCAGGCTCTGACCAGCCATTGCCTTAAACACTCCCTCAGGGCACCCACAGTGCTACATAACCCGTCAGACTATTGGAGGGACACCCCACATCTTCTGCCACCAGTAGAAACGTGTCCACTGACCTCATAGGGCCCTGCTCGGTGGGGCTCCTACAGCTAGTACCAAGATGAAAAGCCCAACTGAGTCATGATGCTGGCCTGAAGCTTGTCTGCAGCCTATGACAAATGTACATGCCAGCGTCAATCCCAGGCTCCGGCCCGCCATCTGGACTCAGCCCCTTTCCTGGAACCGGCATGCCTCACACCGTCCCCATTTTATAGGGGAGAGAAATGAGGCCTATCTGAGGAGGTGGGGCACTTTATCACTCAAGGTTCCATCAAAGAGGCAGAACCACTCTAAGTGTGGTGGAATAAGGAATTTATTAAAGGAGTTAGACCTTAACATCTGTGAGAGGAGATGGGGGAGCAAGAACCCAAAGTGGAGACTTGGTGGATCAAAGGTCACAATGGGGCACCTGGGTGGCTCAAAGTCCGACTTTGGCTCAAGTTATGATCTCACGGTTCATGGGTTTGAGCCCCGCGTCAGGCTCTGTGCTGAATGCTTGCTCAGAGCCTAGAGCCTGTTTTAGAATCTGTTTCTCCTCTCTCGGTCTCTCCTTTGCTCATGCTCTGTCTTACTCTGTCTCTCAAAAATAAATAAATGTAAAAATATTTAAAAAAAATAAAAAGTGAATAAAGGTGACTAGCCTGCCTTAGTGTGGGTGAACGGCTGCTGAAGCTCACGTAGGCCCATACAGCTAAGGGAGGCTGGGGTTGGAGTCTATGGAACATTGTTGGCTCTTTGTGGCTACCGCCTCCCTAAGGTTGCAAAAAAGTGTCTGGTGTGGGCCTGGGATTGCTGTTGGTCAACTCAGCAGGCAGTTGGGAAGGAAGTAGAGATGTAAAGTTCCATCCAATGCAAAAGTAACAGATCTGGGCATCTGGGTGGCTCAGTCGGTTGAGCATCCGACTCTTGATTTTGGCTCAGGTCATGATCCCAGGGTCATGGGCTTGAACCCCACATCTGAGCATGGAGCCTGCTTAAGATTCTCTCTCAATGCCCCCCCCAATCTCTCAACAAACAAACAAAAAGTAACAGATCCAATCACAGTCACCCAATAATCTGATTATTATTTGGCCTACTGTAACTTCCAAACCACCAACCAAAAGAGAGATTCTATCCCACTCAGAGCTAGGAAGGAAGTCTGCCATATACTTAAACTCTGTAGCTAAGAGTGTTAGGATCCTCAGGCACAGAAGGGGCAGGAACAGCCACCCCTGCCCACCATTTGATCACCCAGGTTGGCTTTTGAACAGGAAGGTGTTCCAGGTGTCCAGGCTCTTGTGTGTCCAGGCACTTCAATCCTCCGGATTTGAAGGATGAGCCACGGCAGGATGAGGCTGAGGTGTGCAGGTGGCCAGTCTGAAAGATGCCCTTGATTGTGTCTGGAACACGAGTGTATCTAATAACGTACAATACTGGAAAGGTTTGTCTCTTCCACTTAATTTTTTTTAAACTGTCAGCAAATGGGTTCTTCTTGCCTGAGTGTAATCCAGCCACCATTGTTGAATAACTCACAGGACCAGCTTCTGTATCTTGATAAATGTGACTTAGAGCCACTATATCGAATTAGGAGCTGATTACATCTGATTTACCCTGTAACAGAGTTAGGTCCATTTCCTAGGATGGAGCAGAAGGGCCTGATGGTCACCAAACTGATCCATAATTACCTCATAAAATTGCAGTCCAAATGGGTCATGTCAACAAGGGCCCCCAACTAAGGGGGGGTCCCAGCAGAGCTGGGCAGGACTTGACAAGAACCACCACAGCCGCTGGTACCGCCACAGAGCTCCCAACACTTACCCAGGGTCACGGCGCATGTTCTTGAGGGTGGCCCCTTCCAGAGGCCACTTGTCAAGCGCAGGAGGTGGGTGCAGGAGGCTCTGTGGCAGGGTAGATTGAGAAGAGGTCTGGTTTCAGAGTCAGATGGAGCTGGGTTCAAACCCCACTTCCTCCACTGGGATCTTGAGCAGCACGCTTCATCTCTCGGGGTTTCAGGTACCACATCTGTACAATGGCGAAAACAGGAGCCGCTCTGCTGTGCCATAGAGTAGAGAGGCGTGATGATGTCAGGAACTTGGCCTCAACCCCACACACTCAGGAGCTTCCGGGTATCATGGACATCTCCGACATACCCATTTGTAATGAGATGCTCTTCTCTAGACAGGTCATTACAGAAGCCCTATCAATACCTGGCTGTTGGGGGAGTCGTCCGTTAATGAGGACAGGCAATGACAAGCTGGTAGGGAGGGCAAGAAGAAGATGATTGAGCACCAAGTCCTCCCGGAGCATGGGGACACCTACCCAACCCCACATGGCAGACAGCTGCCTCTGGGGCGGCCTAGGCCTGCCGTGCTCTTCTCTATAGATGTTTCCAAGATGGGATGGATGGCGCTTAGCTCTTCTGTACCTTATGGGACTAGAAGTGATTCCCTCCAGCCCCACTGTCCCCCATCCCAAGCAGCAGACATGGCAGGGACAAGGTGACCAGATGTGCAGTGGGGCATCAGGCTGGGGGGCAGTGGGAGCAAGAATGTGCCCCCCCACCCCCACCTAAACCTTCTGCAGCCTGGACAGGCCTGATTCTGAATCCTGAAGTGACCCCCCCC
>NW_024080649.1:2088443-2157720 GCF_003009895.1 Hyaena hyaena | reverse complement strand
CCCCCCCCCCCCCCCCCAGAGAGACCATTTTCTTCCCTCAGTGTTTGAAAGAGCGTCCCAGAGCCTCCGGAGAGGCTCTGCCGCCCCAGGAGGCCTTGCGCAGAGCCAACCGCTACAGCCTCAGTGTTTCAAAATGATTCAATCGACAGAGGGACTGTTCACCAATATTTTTAAAAAGAAATGTAATTAGAGGTTGGTGAACCCCCAGAGTTCCCGGCCACAGATGTCAAAGGCTTCCTTGAACTGGAGCTGGGAACGAAATGAAAATCAACCGCAGACGTGGTCTGTCGTCGTCGTGTGTCCTGCACAAACCTCACCCGACAGGCGCTCCCCACTGAGCCTCATAAAGGATTCTGTGGAATCTAATGGAATGGCATGTCACATACGTCCACATTCTTTCATTCCTAGATGGGTTTTCTTTCTAAACTTGGGAATGTGGATTTCTATTTTAAGAACACTAATTACTGTCCAACTTTAACCTATTCATCAACAACAACAACAACAAAAACCCCAACTTTGAACTGAGGAAAGGAAACAAAAGTAATTTATGGAGTAATTTGGTGTTCACCTCCCTTAAGTTTGCCTGAGAACATTTGTCTAATGCATTTATTTTTGCTCAAGAGAAGTGAATAGCTGGCTTTTTGGTGGTTTCTGGAGAACGAAGTGAGGGCTGGCCACACTTGCCTTGGAGATGTCAGCTGGGGCCACCTCAGGCCAGGATCCCTCCTCGCAGCTCAAAGAGGTAGTGTCAGGAAGGTAAAAATAGAGTGAGGGACTCGGCAACAGCTTTGACACATGGTTTTCTCATCCAGGACTGCCACATAGGGCCCTCCTTTTCCAGCTACTCTAAGTGCATATGAAAAAAGTAAGATTATCTGAGAACTAAATAAAAAAACACAGGGCTATATTTTAGCCATCTTTTTTGCATTCTTCCGCCTTCTCCCAAGTGCTCATTTTGGCTCCCCTTTCTTCACCAAGACAAAAATGGGATGAGTCCCATGGTTCTGCCCATTCACCCCCTTTGTCCTCTGCCTGCCCTCATCCACAGCTGTGGCTGCAGCACGGGGTCCATGTGGCCATAGCTCAGGCACGTTCCACACACCCATCTGCCTCTTGGACGGTCCCCCTCCTCCTATGAGGTCCCTAACTTCCCAGAACCAGATTCAGCACCTACCGTGGGGGGGCACATGTGGGGCATATTCCTCCCTGCAGCTGTTCTTCCCCACAGCCTGGTCTGAATACTGGTGGCCAGGACTGTTTGATATGTGACCCTGGTCTCAGCCTCTTCAGAGGCAGGGACGGGGGCAACGGGCACTCCCTATGGGAGTCCCTAATAGTAAGCGTGCGGAGACTGGGGAGGCTTCCCTGAGAAAGGGACACACCAGCTCAGTCCTGAAGGGGAGCAGCCAGCCAGGCAAGCAGGGGTTCCAGCGTGAGGGGACAGTGTGAGCAAAGACCTGCCTTGAAAGAAACCAGGGACGGCAGGAGGAGACAGGAGGGCTCTGGAGGCACAAGCAGGGAGGATGAGATGAGTAAGGAGTGACACAGGAGAGGGTGGTGGGCCCCGGGCATGGGTTTTATCCGGGGGGTGTTTTCAGCTGGAAGGGTGCTGGGGTTTGCAAGTAGAAAGAGGATTCTGGCTTCTGTGTGGAGAACGAATGGTGGAGGCAAGGCTGAAGGACCCAGTGAGAGATGATGGGGCTCAACCAGGGTGCCCCCAGAGACATCCCCTGACATTATCTCTGTCTGACTGCTGCTGGCTCACACCTTCCCAGCCACCCCAGCTCTCTGCCCAGACAGACATTCAAGACAACAATCCATGGACCGATTCGCACTCAGGTATTACGAACAAATGGCGGCGCCATCCACCTCATATCTCTCTGGGACACAAAGGTGGTGGCAAAGAGGGAAGGGTGGTGGCTACCAGCCTTCCCAGACCCCTGGAGGGGTTCTACCCCGGTCTGTGGGTGCCTTATGAGCATTAGGGAGCCTTGTGGGGGGTCAAAACTCTAGCCAGGATGGGGCCACAGATAATAAGTCTTAACCACAGAATCTAAGTTCTGCCACACTAGCACCGGATTCACACTAGCTGTGTGATTCCAGAATCTCCCTTTATGCATGGCAATCTAAGTGATGCACTAGTTCAAACAATTGGTTTGAACCAATCTCATAGCTCCTGCTGTGCCACCTGGTACACACAGAGGGGATCGAACCTTTGGGTAAGTGACATTCTGGTCTGGCTAGAAACCATTGTATTAATCCAGCCAGTGTTCTCTGAGTGTGTTTCAGGGACTGGTCTCTTTGCTCAGTGCTCAGGGGGTTCTAGGCTACAAGTCCAATGCATGGGTGTGTGATTGAGGAATGGGGGCTGGTGCCAGGTGGACCGACAGGAGAGGGTGTTCCAGACTCTGGGAACAGCATGTGCAAAGACATGGAGGCGTGAAAGAGCATGGTATGTTCCTGGAAAGATGAAAGCTAGAGGTTGGGGCCGTGAGAACAAATCAGTGGGAGGGAAGGAAAGGCAGAAGTGAGGCTGAGGAAGGCTGGGCCCCATCATCAAGGGCCCCCAAACCAGGCGAGGTGGATGGATTCATTCTGTGAGCAGAGGGAGATCTGGAGGCACTGGACAGCATGTAGGGGCAGAGAGGACTCAGCAGTTCGTAGTAGAGATCCCAGCTTGGACGTGAGCATGGTGGACACTGGCTGGGCCCACTGAAGCTTCCATGGGACTGAATTCCACCCTCGGCCTTCCCTCCACTGCTTTTAGTCTCCCTCTATCTTTCTTCTTTAACTTCCACTAATAGAAAATCAAATACTTTTTAATTGTTTAATATAGTTCCTTGTTTCTAATCTAAAAAAATTAGTAAGTGGAATGTTTTCTGTTTCCTTCTCAACACAAAAAGCAAAGTTATCTGTACATGATCTCTCATGTGTATGAATGTCTAGGTTTTTATTTTCCCTTGGTATATTTTTAAAAAGCCATTTCAAGCATCAGGATGAGATTTGGCAACAGCCCTTTGGTGCCCAGCTGCCCCTTGTGCCCTCCATGCCACCCAAGAGAGCTCAGGCTGGGTGGCACACCGGGGCTCATCACCCAAGGGCTCAAGGAAGACCCTGACCCAGCAGCTCTTCACCAGCATCTGCAGATCTTCTCTCCAAGCCAGAGTGCACGTTCTGAAACCCCAGGACGATGACATTTTGATAAAGTTTTAAAAAGCGATCTCACTTTGCAAGACAAACAGCTAATAAAATAGATTCTTTTTTGGTAACCACCCATACACCAATCAATCTGTCACTCGGAAAACTGTTTCCTGAGAGGTGTGAAATGAGGCCACTTTGGAGTTCTGTGGGAACAGAGAGACCCCAAGACGCCTTCTACTCCCAGGTTACACTTGTCGCCCCAAAACAGGGAAACTATCAGATTCAGGGTACAGGAAATACACAGCTGATTAGTTGCTCATCAATACCAACCTTTGAAAAGATGAGCAGGAGGCAGCTGACCCAGTGTTTACATGTAGCCGGCCCACGCCATCACATGTGTATCTTGCCTCTGTTTCTTTTCAGTTCCTTCCCTGTTGGGAAAAAATTTTAAGTAAACATTTCCCACCTAGGGGGCTTACCGAGTGAGTCATACCATGGGGGCCTCCTCTGTGCTACAGCCTTTCAAGGAAGAGCTCAAAACAAAGGGCTGTTTCAGCACCACCAACAGAAATCAAAAGTAGAAGCCATAGTCATAAGACATGCCCCCTCTGCCCACCGAGGCCACCCTCAGAATAAAGAGACCCTCACCTCCTGTGTGCTATCTTTGTATCTCTGCTTAGCTGCTGTGTGCCTCTTCTACCTTTATTTTCCCTTAACTCTAATTCCCTCACTGCTTTAAAGAAAAAAAAAAGTCTCATTATATTGTACATAGAACAAAGTTTAAGTCATCTTAAATCTTTTTTGGAACAAGATGGAATAAATGGTCCTTAACCAGAACCTCCCTCAAAGCAATTCTAACTGCAGAATTCTGCTGCACCAAACCTAGCAGCTTAGCAAGCCCCTGCAAGTGCTAAATGCAGAACAGCAATGTCTGTATACAGTAGGCCCTCAATAAATGCTCATGAATTTGTTTTTTAAATGATGGAATCTGGGGGCGCCTGGGTGGCTCAGTCGGCTAAGTGGCCGACTTTGGCTCAGGTCATGATCTCACGGTCTGTGGGTTCGAGCCCTGAGTCAGGCTCTGTGCTGACAGCTTAGAGCCTGGAGCCTATTTCAGATTCTGTGTCTCCCTCTCTCTCTGCCCCTCCCCACCTCGTGCTGTCTCTCTCTGTCTCAAAAACAAATAAACGTTAAAAAATTAAAATAAAAATCATTACTAACAGGAACAGATCAGGACCAAAAAACAAACAAACAAAAAAAACAGTGGTGGCGGGGGGGAGGGGGGGCGGCTGTAACTCCATGGTGGAAATCATGAAAGAATTGAAACATGTCTGGAAGTAGTAGTTGGAATAACTGAAACAATAGAGCTGAGAAAGCAGTGATGTTGAGGACAAAGCAAGACATCAAACCAGAAATACAGACAATGACAACAATCAGAGGTACACATAACCTGCTGGGAAAGGGAAATGGTGTCACAGCCCCACAGAAGTTGAAAAAAAGATAAGCTGGGTGAGGCACATGATGAGGGAAACCTCAGAAAAGAAACAATACAAGAAAAGTTTCCAGAGATGAAAAAACAGCTCAGCCTAGAAATAAAGAATGCACACTGTGCCTTTCAAGTGTAACTCTGGGAGAAAGAAATCAGCATTTGCTAGTTACAATGTGGAGTGATACATGATCTGGCAGGCTGAAGGGAGATATGTTCTTTTGCAATTGGGTAAGAATGACCAAAGAACTGATGTCACAAATAATGAAGACAAGATGAATCTCAGGAGGAAATGAGCAATTTGAACCACACATGAGTACCCTAACCACATGTCAGTTATGCTACTAAGGTTCTGGATAAGTAGAAGAAAACAGACTCATTTATAAACTGAGGAGAATTTGTACACAATTATACAACAAAAAAGAAAGAAGGAATGGTTGACTTTTTACAAAAATATGAAAGACAAAAGCTGATCTAACACTCATTGGAATTAGAATGGACCAGCTGAAAAAGAAAGAATAGTGATCTGACAAAATGCAGCCACTCCTAATATTTAACCTACACTCTAATAATTCCCCAATCCTGCTCCAGCCCAGACCTGTCTGCTGAGTTCTGGGTCAGAATATCCCACTGCCACCAGGGCACATCCACACACGTGTCCCTCAATACCACAACCCTGCCTTTACCCACCCTACCCCTGGCCAGTGAGCGACTTCAGCACCCATACAGCTGGCTGACCTGGAATCCTCTGAATTCGTCCCTGGTCCTCCCATGCTCGCCATGCTCAATCCCATCCACCTGTGTTAGTCAGCTCAGGCTGCCCTAACAAAATATCAGACGGGGGGGTTTAAACAACAGAAATGTATTTTCTTACAGTTCTGGAGGCTAGAAACCCAAGATCAAGGTTCTGGCTGATTGGGACTCTGATGAGATCTCTCCTTCTGGCTTTGCAGTCTTCACATGACCTTTCCTCAATGCATGGCTGAGGCCCTGGGAGCTTTCAGATGTCTTTTTTTAAAAGGAGACTAATTCGATTGGATCGTGGTTTCACCCTTATGACCTCATTTAACTTTAATCACTTCCTTGGGGGCCTCATCTCAAATACAGCCACCTTGGGGGTTAGGGCTATAGTATATGAATTTGATGGGGGGGGGCGGGGCAGCTCCTCTCACAGGCCATTCCTAGAAGTGACTCTGGGGTACTTTTGCACCTGGCCAATAAGGTCTTGACCCAGTGCACAGACTGGCCATCTGAGTACGCCTATCCAGCCATGCCTCTCCTCTTGCTGTGGTGTTGGAAGTTTAGGGGTAACTCCTTCACCAAAGTTCAGTTGAGACCTTTCCCCAAGGCCAGCAGCTGCTTCTCACCCTCACCCCAAGGGGCTTCCACCAACCCAGCCTAGTCCCAGGCTGACCCTAACACTCAGCTGAAGGGCTGTGTGACTTTGTGAATGTTTCCAAACATCTCTGGGCTGAAACCTCATCAAAGATACTTGGCCCCAGCATTACTATGTAGATAAATAAATCAACCTCCTAAGGTGTCAGGCCCTTTATACACACTATTTCTGGAACTTTAAAAGTCAGAGGGAAAGTAGAAACTGTAGAAAGAAAGTAGAAACTGAGACTTGGAGAGATGCCCTGCCTGAGGAGGCCACTACTTCCTGGTCTAGGGAGCACGTCGACCCTCCACAGCTGCTTCTGCTGATGGGCCGTCTCAGGAGAGGTAGAGGCATCCAGGAGCTGGAACCAAACATCTAAGGACATGGTCTCACTTGGAGATGTACATCCATCGGAGGTCACCCCAGGTGCTGGTCTGCGGTCTAGGGGCCTGTGGGCTAGAGGCTGCTGGTGGACAAGCAGGCAGGCGCGTGCCTAGGACCACTGCTGGGTCGCCAGACACTGCCCCGCTGTGCTGGGTAAACAGCCCACTTTCCATACCCGCCCCCCAGGCCCGCCCTGCCCCACTCCCACTGCCTATTTAAACAGGAGGCCCCGACTCCACCGGGCCCAGGCACCGCCAGCTTCCGGAGCTAGGAGAGCAGCCCTGCAGGCCTCGCTCCCTCGGGGATGAAAGGTCCTTCTGTTTCACCATTTCCTACCGGTGCGTTTTGAAGGGTGATGCTGAGCTGGGGGTGTAGCGGGAGCCTGTTCTGCTGGCCTGCGAGGGTATTGAGATGTGTAGTTGGCCCGAGGGAGGCGCTGATTGAATTTTTCCCATTTTGAAACCCTGACTTGATGTGATCTTATTTTCAAAGAGGGTGAAAGCCTGTAGTTTGTGAAAGGACAGAGGAGAGCATTATTTCAAAACAAGGTCTGGCTGAGAATATCAATGATCTGACATGTTTTTCTTTTCTTTTGTGGTAAAAAAAAAAAAAGTCCTGTAATTTCAAGGTTGTAGAGATTCCGTTTCCCCTTGGGATCCCCTCCCTAAATAGTCAGTTCCTGTCAGTTAATTCTATTTTGAAAAACCACGTAGAGAATGTTTTAAAAGAGTTTGGTGGGGAAGAGAGGTTGTGTAGCTGGAGGGGGACAGTTTGGAGAATGTCTGGGGACAAAGGGCCTCCTTGAGAAACTTCTCCTTGAGAGATTAGGAGCTCCTCCCCACGAGAGCGTGGTGGGAGCTGAGAGTTGCATAGGCTGCGATGGCCCAGGAGGGGACTGCCTCCTCCACGTCCACTTCTAGATGCTTGCCAGCCACTGGCCTAGGATCAGTTCAGCCCAGGAAGAGGGTGGACAGAGGGACATGCAGGTCATCAGCCCACGGAGGGTGAAGAGGCAGATGTCCTAGGTACAGGGGGACAAGACCTGCCTTGGAAGCCACCCTCTGACCTCCCGGCAGGCTGGACTCCTCAGGCTACAGGTGGGGAGGGATGTCTGCCAGGTGGTTAACTCAGAGGAAAGAAGCTAGGGTGTCCGCGTGGGAGAAAGGGCTCCTAGGGGAAGACAGGCCCCGGGATCTATGGCTTCCTTCTTCCCACCCTAATCTGGCAACATCTCATGCTCATTTGATCCTGGTTATAGCTGCCCAGGACCCTGGAGTGATCCCCACCCCGGTGTTCCCGAGAAGGGGGCATCTGAGGCTCAGACCCAGGACTAGAACCCAGGTCTCCCTGGAGCTTCTCTATATGGATTGCTAGGCAGGGGAGAGCCAGTTGTTTGCCACGTGAAGAAGCACTCCTCCAGCCCTTCTGCGACATCTTTGGCTTGTGGGCAGAGGGATGGGGACTTAAACTTCAGATTCTTCTGAAATACAGTTTGGGTGATTTGCAAACTAAGTGTATATAAAGGACGGAAGCTGGTCCAGAAGAGTGCTGGGGAGTAACGGTTGCCTTGAGATGTGGTGGAGAGGGCTTTGGTCCTGGCAGCCAAACTGGCTGGAGAAGGTGGAGGGCCAAGGAGCGCTGCACACGGAGCCCGGCGGGGTGGGGGTTGAACTTGCAGGGCCGGGTCCAGGGGGGCGGTGGGCAGGAGCCAAGGATGGGGGTGAAGAGTAGAGGACCTGACTTGGGACTGGAAGGCGGGGCTAAAGAGTCAGAACTGCGCCTCAAGCCAGGGGGCACCGTCCATGTGGTGCCTCGGGGCCTACGAGGAGGGGGCGGGGCCAGAGTGTCGAGGGCGGGGTGAATACCCGAGGCCAGGGCAGGGTTAGGAGGGCGGGGCGGGGCCAGAAAGCGAGACCCAGCCTACCAACCCCCACTGGGCGCGAGTGTCTGGAGCTGCTGATGCTCAGACACAGCCAGCAGGAGATACAGAGAGTCAGTGGCATCTTGTCCAAGGCACCACTTCACAAAAGTGCCCTCCCAACCATCTCCCAAGTAGATCTTGTTGAGGTCACGAAGTGTCTCTGCTGAGCGTCCCCTAGGCCAGCCTACCTTCACCCTTACCTGCTGTGAAAGTTTTCTCTTTCCACGCAGCTTCCTCCACCCGCCCCGGTGGCTACTCTTCTACCGCCTGGGTTCATCGCTCTCCCACCGCTACGTATCTTTGCGAGGCTGAGATTACGGCGAGCTCCTGGGGAAAGCTCCGATTGTTCTAGCTTCCCCTATCTGATCAAACCGAGGCCTCGAGGCTGGAGCTCGGAATTAGCCTTTCCCCGCCCCCAACCCCTCACATCCTCTGCGGCCAGGCCCAGGTCCAGCTGTCCAAGTGGAGGTCTCATCCCTGCCGCCCAGTCAGGCAGAGCGCTCCCCACCTGACAACCCTCCGACCCCCAGGCCTGTGCACATTTGTCTCAGAAACCTCCGCCCCCATCCCCTCTGGCTGCACTTCTCCTGCAGGGCAGCCCCGTCCACACCCTCTCCTTGGCGACGCGGAGGGTGTGGCACTGCCTCTGGCGCAGGTGGGGCCCCTTGGTCTTTGTACCTAGCTCACCTGTTCTGGGCTGCTGGGTGGCTGTCGGTTGAGTTCCGGACACCTCTGTGAACCGCTCATCTCCTTTCAGGTCCTGACTGCAGTGGCGCCCCCTCTTCAGAGGAAGATCAAGAGGGTCCCAGAGGCTCCTCTTCAGGTAAGATAGGGGCTTCCTGAGGGGGTGGGAGGTGCTCTCCAGGACTACCCCCGTAGGCTAATTACTGTTTTATATAAAGAGGTGCCGGGTGAGATTGTTTAAGAAAAGGTTCTGCTGCTTGGTTTAAAAGTTTGAAAACATCTGTGGAGTAAGCCATCAGGGGGCTGGGAGTCTGGTCCTGTGCAGAACTCCCTCTTGTGGAGTACAATGCCAGTGGAGGGGGTATCTCACACACCCAAATCTATGGAGAAAATACAAATTCCTTTGATATATAGGGAAATAATTGAGGTAGCACTTCATTAAAATGAAGGAATACAAGTTAAATATCTTGGGAAATGTAACCAGATATCATTACCCACTAAACTATTGAAAAATGCTTTAATTGCTTAAAACCCAGAGCTGGTAAGGATGCTATGAAACAAGTACTGTCAAACAACTGGTGGAAAGCAATTTGGGTAGGGGGTAGGGAGCTGACACTTGTCACTCATCAGGGGTTCCTATTAATCTGCCTACTAGGTGCCCAATACAGCTATAGTCAAGTGATGGGATAAAATATTGAGTGCTTGCAGGGGGACACAGTCCTCAGAGTTAGAAAACAAAACCTGCATTCTCTGGGACTGGAAGTAGAGGAGAGGCAGGGGGCTGAACAGCTCCCAGGCTTCTAGTGTCACACTCATAAGAGCAGGGCCCCCGGTCTACACAGACAATCCATAGGGCCACCTATGACCCTTCCTCCTTTTGCTTTGAGGAATGGCATTTGCCAACATTTCTCAAGTTCTGTCTCTTGCTTGGTAAACCTGAAGATGTGAGGGGCTGGTCACCCTTCTTGTGTGCAAGACTGCAAATGTGTGCAGTAAATAAATGCACAGAAACCACCAGCTGTCAGGAGAGAAATGACCTGTTTCAGCCAGGTCATGGTCTTCTGGCTATAGAATGGGACTGGCTGGGGTTTGGTAAACAGGACGTCGTTGTGACTTTCCAATCCTGAGCCCCCCTGCTGAGGACTCATCCCAGCACACAGATGGGGGCTACCAGGGAACAGCCTCAGCAAAAGCATGGAGGCCTAGAAGGCTGTGGTGGCCCCTGGGACTTCAGAAATAGGAGGCGATGCAGAGCCATCAGGATGCTGGGTCTATGGGGTCAGCAGCAGCCACTGAAGGGTTGTGGACTATTGTGTAGTTTTAAAGGATCCCAATAGCTGCCATATGGACCAGAGGAGGGGAGGCCAGCTGCAGGGGGACAGGTGGGAGGGGGTGGGGCCTGTCCTGGACATAACTCTGGGAATGGATATGAGGGCCCAGGGAGGCAGAACCGTGGTCTGGTGGGAAGAGCCATGGTACAGAGGATGTCCAGAGCCTCAGGGACTATTCAGGAGACAGAGCTGCTGGTGGGGCAGTGGAGGAAGAGGTCATCTGTCGGGAGAGACACCAGGCAACAAATGACCCTGAAGGATCAACCAAGAGAGGAGAAAAGAGTCAGAGAAAGGTCTAGCTCCTCAGGGTGGGCAGGGGAGGACGAGACAACAAAGGGCTTTGAGAAGAAGCAGTCCCAGAGACGGGAAGGATGGCGGCCCCAGGACCAAGGGCAGAGAGCTGAAGGATAGATGAGGATCAAGTGGCTTAAGCCTCCCGCCGGGCCTATTTTTTAAAGCAAACTCAGGTTGAAATTGCATAGACTGTTTTCTCATTGGAGCTGACCTCTGTTCTGGCAATTTTCTCTCCAGAACTTTACCAGAAAGCCTGGTGAGACACTCTGTCTGCCTTCTGTCTAGTGGTGAGGGTAGTGCAGGGAGCTTCAAGCTAGGGGGCTGCCCAGACCCCCAGCCATCCAGAGGGTCACTCAGCCCTCCCAGAGTGCAGGACACAGGCCCAGCCGGTGAGTCTTGGCCCTCCCTGCTCTGAGCAGAAGACTTGCTCCAGGCTAGCCCGATCTGTGTGGTGTCGGCGAGAAACCACTCGGACATTCTAAGCATTTAAGTTAAACAAGCTCAACTCAGGATAAACTGTCAGTGAATGTGTTGGATCCTCCTTCCAGGCCCATTTTCCATAGCTGCTCCTCCCCAGCATCTCCTCCCCGCCTCCTGGGACCTGGTGGGTCACTGTGGTCAGGGCGAAGCCCAGCGGGCTGGACTGAGTGCAGCTCTGCCTCCCACATGCGTACTACATGCAGCTCTCTCGGACTCCTTTGCTTGGTCTCCCTCCCTTGCTCATTGCTTGCTCCACCCACCACCTACCACTTTCCTGTCTCCTTGCCCTCGAGAAGGACACCCCCACATTAAAATATACACACCTAGAAAGCAAAGGCTCTGCCCCCGGAAATTCCCGGGATCTTGCTGTGAAATCCCCCGTGCAGTCACAGTGCTGCATCTGACTCATCAGAGCTGGATTTTGAGCACCCCCAACCTCCAAGCCCTCCCCCCGCCCGCCCCAGGACGCACCCCTCAGCCAGTACAACCTGGCAGTGTCTGCCCCCCCAAGCAGTAAGCACAGGCTGCCGTATCCGTCTCCATCTACCCCACCTCAGTGGACTCCTGGCCTTCCCTCCTGCCTGTCCCCTGTGGTCTCTGCTTGGCCCCTGAAACCAACTTGTACACTGATCCCTGCAGAAGTTCCCAGTAGATTTACTTCCCCATGTCCGTGGATTTACTTTGCTACTTATATCACTAGCAGTGGCCTCTTCTCTGAGCAGAAATGGTTTCCACTGCCTCATGGTCCTGAGCAGGAGTGGACTGTTCAGTACACAGACTGAGGGGAAGGGAAGGAGTGAGCTCCCTACCTGACCTGGATTTAGGGCAGAGGAATATCATTATTGCCATTTAAGATCTTTCTTGAAGAGAGTCAGCTCTGGAGAGTAGGTATAGTTATATGCCTGGGAAACTGAGGGCTGTTGATCAGTAGGACCTTGTTTTGGGTAAATGGATTGATTAAATGAATCCAGAAGCCTTCCTCTATTGGTCAGGCTAGGATGGGTTATGCTGCAGCTTATAATCCAAGTTTTTCTTCTTGCTCATACTACACATGGGTTAGCTGGGGTCCTGCTCCTTGCATCCTCACCTTGGGACCCAGGCTGATGGAGCAGCCACTATCTTGAACACTGCAGGTGGCAAAGGGAGAGAACTCTGGAAGGTCTCACGCCTGCTGTTAAGGGCTCCGGTCCCACAGTGACACATATCATTTTCACTCACAGCTCACTGGTCAGACAGAGCTGGTCACGTTATTCCACCCAGCCACAAGGGGACCAGGAAGTGCAAGCCTGCCTCAATGCCCAGAAAGCAGGCTCCAGCCTCTCTGGGGCCAGAGGAAGTAAGGCAGGAGTCCTATCTGAGATTTGGAGGCAGCGGGAGAGACAAAAAGGGAAATGTCTGCTCAGCTCTTCACAAAGATAAAACGTGCTTATCTTTTAAGTAGTCATTCCTGAATGGAGACATGATACTGTCTACACTAGCATGTCTATACCAGCAGTCTGGGGACAAGAAGCCTCCTTGGCCAGACCCAAGGGTTCCTATTTCCCTTTTCACAAGTGCAGGATTCAATAGCCAAGGACGGTGTAGAAAGACTACCAGCACCAGAGGGGCAGGTGTTAGTTAGAACCCAGGGCCTCGGAAGACCCTTGGAAGGCAAGTTTGGTGGCAGCAATTAGAGGAAACCTGGGGGCTATAGATCCCCATGATCTCTTCTCCCCTGGCCTTTGCTGGGGACAAATTATGAATTCACAGTCTTATGCAAATGAAGCTCAACATCTCATTCCTGGGGGAAGCTGACTCCAGCAGCCCCCAAGCCCCTCCGAGTTACACATTCTGGAGCAGGTGCTGAAACCCCACAGGCAGGTCAGAGGCCATCTGAGGCAAGCAGTCTTTGGTTTAGCCTGAGTGGGGTTTCCTCTCTCAGGGGGAGGGAGCTCTTGCCTGTTCTCTCAGAGCGAGGGGCTCCGGTGGTACCGGGTGTGAGGGCCCCGGATGAGGGCCTGAGTGCTCAGTGGTACGTGAGACTCAGCCTCTGTCCAGAAAGCCCCGCTACCCAGGGCTGCAGGGAGGCTTGCTGAGACGCTAATGCCTGATTTTATTTACTCATTCACACTGATTTGCTTTTTTTAATCTCTGCATAAATTCTCCTCTAGGACTCAGTTTGTTAAATGTTCTTTGCATAGAAAACTTTAGGCTGAATGTGAAATGATTCCCTTCAGAAGAATTTTAGCAAGTCTGTTCTGTTTTAGGAAGGTTTGTTGTCTTCATCTGTGTTCTCTGGTGCCTTGAAATGCCTACACACCGCTCAGTCGGCCAATCCATTCTAGGAGCAAATACTGTACTTGAAATGCAGCTGAACACTGGGTCTGCATAAATCCTGCCATTTGTGTGGACTTGTATTTAAAGTTCTACTCCCACAGAAAGTATGTTGTCATTTCTTCTTAAGCAAAGGATGTTCCAAGCCTTGTTCAGCTCATGAACCATTACCATCAGCCCTCATGTCAGGGAAGCAGGGACTTCGCTGGGACAGCAGCCTCAATAGCAGAGCCTGAGAAAAGCGTGATTCCTCCTGGTCTCCATCCCTCAGGAGGATCCCCCCTGACGGTGCAGGTAGGGCCGGCACTCAGGCCAGCCACGCAGCAGACACCCCAGAGCTCACCTGAGGCAGGTGATGTGACCTGCTGGGCAGTTCCAGCACCCCCTGCTCATGTCTGCTTGTGAGGACCAGCTCCTACCTTGCTTGAAGTAGGAGCCCCCGTGCCGGTCTATATGCTCAGCTGTTGGCACGTGGCCTCCTGATTTGGGCCTCGTTTAAGGACGTTGAAGCCTCCTCTTTGGTAGTCATGACTGCCTACTCCAGTCCTGCTCTGGAGCTGCCCTGTCAATGCACATATGGAGAAGACCCTGGAACAGAGTGATCTCAGACCTCATTTTCATCGTGGAGGAAGCATTCACCCCCAGCTTCCCCTGCCCTGGGCGCAGGTGTGGACTTAGCTGCCTAACGCCACCCAGCCTTCTCCTTAATGGCCCCCTTTCTTGTCACCAATAGTTGATTCCAGAATGGCAGGCAGTAGAGGGTAGGGTGGCCAGATCTTCAAACTTAGTCCCATTCCGTGATGAAGCACATGGTCTCAGGGCAGCAGCCCCATGGCACTGTAGCACAAGGTCTTGAACGCATAGGTATTGCTATTTTAAATATTAGATGGATTTGGGCACTCCTGGCACATATACATCCAACGTGGCCTGAGCTTTGCTTTCCAGTCACGCAAGAATCAGCTTCATCTGGGCTTTCCGAGCTCTGACACGGAAATGCCGAGGCTGGCTGATTGAAGGGGTGCCACAGAGCTGCTTGCAGCCTGTTCCTATTCTCAGAAGCCACGTGACGCATTAATAGCTCCCATGGAAAGTGTCTTTTTGAAAATTTTATGGCCCCTTTGCCTGCACCTGGTTTCTGCAGAAGCCTGTGACTTAGGCTTGCACAGGCAGCCCCCACCAGGCAGTCCTGCCAGGAGATGGGGGCCCCCACAGCCCCTGCACCATCCTCAACCCCGTATTTGGGAAAGCCGGGCACCTTCTTGTCGAGCAGCCAACCACACAAGGAGGAAACCTGAGGGCTCCGGCTATATCTTGAGGGCCTTTGCAACAAGGAAGTTAACAGTAGTAACAGTAACAAAAATATTACTAGAGGTGTGGCAGGCGCTGTACTGTGTTCATGCAGCATTTCCAACAACCCTGAGCTAGTGTTATTATGTTATTATGGATGCCTAACAGCTGAGAGTCAGTGGTCTGACACCTGAGTTTGTGCTTGTAACATCTGCACTGCTGTCCCCTGAGGGATGCTCAAACCATAGCGGCACAACCCCCAGGCACCAGGGCCCTCAGTGTCTTCCAGAACTCAGGAGAAAGCCCCGCCCCCTCCACCTTTGCCCAGTGGGCAGGCCATGAGTTGCCACAGAAGTTTTCCCAGGAGACAAACTGATTAAGAATTGAGTTTTAGAAAGATCAGGTCACTGATATATATTAGATAGGATCCTTTGATGGCAAATGACAGAAACACAACTTTGACTAGAGCAAAGGAAATGGTAATTTGGTAACTCACTCGTTAGAAAGTCTGCGGTGGTGTTGTCTTCAGGTTCAGAGAAACTGGAGCTCAAAGTGTCACCAGGACTCCGCTTCCAGCCCTAAGGTCTGTTTTCCTTTGAATTAGATTTGTTCTCAAGGAAGGTTCCAGAAGCTTCGGGCTGTTTGGGCCTCCACCTCAGAGAAAATGCAGGCCTCTTTCCTGAGAGGTCCAGTAAGAGCACCTGTGAGAGCTTGGGTCCTATGACCTTGGGATCAGGGGGCTGTGGTGCCAGTTGACTTAGTGCTGCTCACTGCCCTCCCCTTGGATTGCAGTGGGGCAGACAAAAGCAGGTGTGCTCCAGCCAGAGTGGGGAGCAGACTCGGACTTGGGTCTGTGCTGGTGCCAGAGATTCCTCAGGTGCTCCCAGGCTGATGGTGGGGGCCCGATGTGCAAATTGACATGTGCCTGGTTAGAGGGCCAGCTGGGGGTGTGTAGGGTAGAGAGGGAGAGCTTCAGAAAGAAGGGGGCAGGTACTGGATCTAGCACACCTATGTCACTGGGAGTCGCTGCTATGGCACACGTGTTCATGCCAGACCCCAGACCCCAGACCCAATTTCTGTGGCTTTCAGGGATTAGCCTGGATTTGTCTGACCCGCATCACTTTGAAAAGTGTCCTCTTCAGTCTTTCTGTCCTCCCAATGACGAGTTGACTCCAAGTTTCAGCAGCTCAGAGCTCATGTTGCTATGCCAACCCGTGTGGCTGGCATCCAGGCAGAAATGGGCCGGCCCAATCTCGGCGCCGCCGGCGGATGCGAGCACATTCGGGTAATTGGATTGGAGTGATCTTCTTGGTCTTTACTGCAGAAACCTGGGGCTTGGCCCCGTGCCTGTTTAGACATGAGCCTGTAGATACAGGGAGGATGGGAGGAGGTCCCTCTGCCCCAGGATTCCCAGTCCAGCTGCTGGGAAAAGAGGGCTCAGCAGGCCCAAGGACCAGAGCAAAGGTCTATATGAAGGAGGGGCAGGTCCCATGCTACCTCCAACCTGGGGCAACTCACGATCCTCATCAATTTTCCCAAAAGTTCTCCAAAGCTCAGAGATCCCTCAAGACAGTTCAGGCTTCCTTCAAGCAGCCAGGGCTGGCCTTGGCCAGCAGGACTGGTCTGGCTTTCTTACTTTCCTGCTGCAGGGAAAATTCAAATCCAAAGTCAGCATTCGCCTGGGACCCTCAGAGCCCCAGAGCAGCAGGCCTTGTGTACCAGTGTGCCCGCCGGGTCCGTTTCCCAGGGAGGTGGGAAGTGGGGTGGCTGTCCTGGTGCCAGCGCCACTTGGTATCCTGTAGCAGAGGTCCCGCCCATTGCAGCTCACCCATAGTGGCTGTTGGGGACCTCCCCACAATCTTCAACACCAAACAGGACAGGCCTGGCCAGGTCCTATTCCTGAGGATGCCTTCACCCCCAGGGAGAGCAGATCAGCCTGTCCCTGAGTCCTCAAGGAGGTATATGGGGGAGTAGTTTTGGCTTAGCTTGGGCCTCTGAGCAGTCCAAGTCTCCCCTTCCTGTGCGGCAGCAGCTGCGGGTCAGGTCACCACAGATGCCAGTAATCCACAGGAACAACCTGACGTAGAGCTCCTCTCTGTCAATGTCCCGTGCCTGCCCAGGAATGACCACCTCTTCCTCTCCCATCTGGACTCCAAACCTCCCCGGGAAACTTCCCCTCCTGGCTAGATCAGCCTGCAAACCTTTCTGCTCCCTCCATCTGCCCTGGCTCTATAGCCCTGTCTCCTTGTCATAGTCAGGCCCCGTCCAGTCCTCACTGTAGGGAGAGGAGCACGTTCGTGAAAGCCAGCAGCTCCTGCCTAAACAGTGCAGGTGAGTCTCTGAGGCTTTGAAAGTATATCCGGTCACTCTTCAGAAGCCTAGAGGATCAGAGGATCGGCGGGGGTGGGTGGGCTCAGGCTGCCCCCAGCACAGCACACAGAACCAGCTTGTACAGTCTTCAAAATCCACTGAATCCACAGGTCAGGGTGAGCAGCCAGGACACACTGGTCAGGGAGGTCCTACAAGGAAGACGAGGGAAGGATTAATACTCATGATTAGCCCTGGAAGGCAGGTATGGCTACCCCCATGCCATAGATAACGAGACAGGCTCAGCGTGAGCCTGACCCTCCAACCCAAGCTGAGTGAGTGTTGAGCAGGGCAGCTGAGAGTGAGGGGGCAAGTCTGAGGTCTCCACTTTTAGGACAGAGGTTGACTCCCATGAGCCTCCCTTGGGGCACCAGGTAGCCCCCCACAGTGACCCCAGGGCTGAGGAGTCACTACGAGGAACTGAGGGAATCTGGGACTCAAGCCCAGCTCTGGAGACCATGGTATTGGAGTGGGGGAGGGGGTATCCTGAGCAACCCTGGGACCCGCACACCAGGACTTATTAAGGGGAGAAACCCAGGAGTGATTGTTGCTTTGAAATAGGAACCTGAAAGAGCAATCCAGCGTGTGTGGTTGAGTGGCTATGGTTCAGTGCAAGCGGCCTTTGAGGGACCTGTCACCCTGTTCAGAGATGCCCATGGTGGACTCTGCTTGGCAAAGATGCCAGCTCTGGGACAGGGAGGTGGAGAACTGGGGCACGGAGGTGAGGAAGGCGTTCCTCCCTGGGGGACAGCCTGGGCTGGGCCACCCACAAGGTCCTGCCCCACCAGGGAGCGCAGGCAAGACAAAGGCCCCAGGGATGCAGGCTCGGCGCCCTGCTGCATCCCCCTCAGCACCCACACCCTCGGAGGCTTCTAGGGCTCTCTGGGAAGTTCTCAGCCTCTGGAGTTTAACTTCCACTCCCCTCTTTCATGGGGAAAGCATAGATCAGACTAATTAATGTGTTGTTGTTTGTTTGCCCTCCTTTCATTTCACGGAGACAAAATAATTAACCACACAGCTTTAGAAACCGGCTCCATCCGTGGGAATTCCTTTTGTGTCAACTGTTTCAGCAGCTTCTGTGCATAGATGCAGGCACTGCATGCAGGAGTGGGCTGCTGGGCAGCACCTGTGGGCTCCTTCTGTCCGAGCACTGAGGGACAGTAGGCAGGGGAGGGGCCCTGGACGGGAGACCCGGTGACCGTGAAGAGCTGGGATGTTCAGATCTGCCACATCTTAGAGGAATGCCACTGTGGCCCCCTGGGCTGCCAGCCACCTCAACCCCCCTGATGCCTGAATGGAGACGAACAGCATTCATGGGACCAGCTCATAGGAGGCAGAAAGATCAGGCCTGGCTGCTCACTGCTGTTGCAGGCAGGGCTGGGAGGGAACTTGCTTAGAAGGGCTTCTGGGGCCACAACACAGGGCAGCTGGGGAGGGAGCCGGGCCCCGCTAGTAGTCACAGATTGTGGCAGATCCCTATCCTGCCCGGCCAGTGTTAGGGATGAGCCACATGGGAGAACAGAAGGGTTGGGAATTTCTCTCAGGAACCCTTTGACAAAGCGGGGCTGCATCTACCTCTGAGGTGCTAGGGACCCTTCCAGGGTGGGGCTAGGTAAGGAAAGAGGGGCTGGAGCACAGAGGGCCCCTAGACAGAGACTGGGAGATTGGACTTTCTCCTCCAAGACAATGGGACCACCAAAGGGAGGATCTAGTCAGATTGTTTAAGAAGCTCCTTCGACCACTGTGTACATTGTGGCCTGAGACGGAGGACAGGGGTATGGTGACAGGGTGCAGTACATAGGTCCTCGGTGAGGATGGTGTCACGCGGGCTGGTGACCTCAGGCCACAGAGAAGAGGAAGAAAGAGCTAAGGAGACCTGGGAGTGGGCCTGCTCCATGCACTTTTGGGGGTGGTAGCTGAGTGTCCCCAGCAGTCCGGCCTAGACCCCCACCCCCAGCACTTTAGTGCCAAAAGTAGTGGCTGCTGGGAGGCTCCCCACCTGCAGGGACAGGACCTGCCGCCTCCTCTAGGTCCAGGGGGTGCACGCGACCCTGTGGCCTCCCCTCCAGCTTTCACTCCAGCCAGCCTGAAGCCGGCCGCTCCACGCCCTGCTGTGCGCCTGCGCACTGTGCCGAAGGCGGCCAGGCCCACCAGCTCAGAGGGAGCCCGTGGGCTGTCGCCCCAGTTTCGGGTTAAATTCAAATGAAATACTTGAGAGTTTAAAGAAAGAACAAGCGAGTCTGTCAGATGGCAGGCATGGGAGAACTCTGGACAGCCACCAGTCTAAGTACTGAGCCACGAGCTTTGGGCCACAGAGGTGACACAACTCTCCTGGGAGTTAAAGACTGTGTGCACAGAGGGTCAACAAACCTGCCACAAACCCTCCAGTTTCAGCCACTGTCATAAAATTGGTCTCAGGGTCTCAGCCGAGGAGTCTGGCTAAGTTCACAGGACCTCTGAATCAGCAGACCCCGACGTAGCGACCATCAGGCTTAGGACACCCCATACACAGAGCATGGCCTTTGGAGACTAGGGCTCAGGCTGGGTGTGGAGGAAGTGGTGAAGGTCACTGTCTGGTCTGGGGCTCCAGGACAGGATGTCAGGGTCTCCTCCTATCCCCTCTGAAATAGCTTCCCCAACCCTGCCCCAAGGCCAAGGGGAGAGGGACACATCTTTTACAGTGAACTTCACTGCCTGCCCCTGAGAGGCCTTGCGACTGCAGCATGGGACAAAGCCCCATGAGCCCAATGCCCACAGGTGGAGGGCGAGCTTTTCCCATGGCTCCTGGCCAGGCAGCTGTGGTCTGAGTTAGACACACCTGCTTCTCCAAACTGTAACCTTCCTGCGTTTGCTTCAAAATGATTTCCCCTGAAGAAAGTAAAATCCTCGTGAACTGTATTCTCTAGAACCAGACATAGACATCAGCTTAGGTTCGTCTTTAGACATTAAGCTCTGGTCTGGGACAAGCACCTCGTCCCTAACTCAGCCCTGGAGATACGGCTACAGGAGTGCCCTTGGGTGACAGGTACACGGCGAAACTCAGCACCCCCTCCACCCTCCACCTCAGGCCTGGAGGCAGAGCAGACTGGCCTCCATTCACCCACCCATTTTCTGAGCTTTCTGCTGGTGCAGCTCCAGGACCCACCATGCCCTCAAGGCAGCCCCTTCTTTCAGGAAGCTCCCAGCCTGCTGGGGAGGTGGCTATGTCCCGTGAGCATTTATGACCTAGAAATGCAGAGACCCGGCCATGAATGAGGGGGGCAGGACCCCCCAGTGGACATACTTAGACTACCTGGCAAGAGGGGGAAAACGGGCCTCTCTGAAGAGGTGATTTCTGAGCTGAGTCTTAGAAGAAAGGGGGTGAGTTAGGTGAGGGGCAGGGCATGGGCAGTAAACCACATCCCACCTAGTAGGAGATGGGGCTGCAGACATAGAGGCCTGGCGAGGAGACAAGAAGCCAAATTAGGGCCAAGCGAGGCTCCAACCTCAAACCTTCAGAGGGTTTGAGGTATCTAAGGGATGGTCAGATCAGACAATGAGTCTCTGCAGCCACTGTGGCCTGATGGATAGGAGGCCAAGAAAGTGGGTGGAGCTGTGATGCAGTCCTGGACCAGCATGGGGGCTCCAGGAGAGTTTGGGCGGGGGGGAGAGGATGTGGGGACTGAGGGGAGGCAGGACCCAGATGACACCAGGTACTGGCTGGGGTGACCAGGGAGGCAGCAGGAAGATAGGCTGTGAGGCCAGGATAGATGGAGCGTGGGGGGCACAGATCCCCTGGTGACCAGGGCAGGGTCAGTGAGACAGTGAGCGGGAAATGAACTCCCTTGACAGAACTGGTAATAAACACTCTGGATTATGCTTATACCAGCTTCACCACAGAATGATCACCCGTCGGTCCTTGGAGGCTGGGCAAACACTCCAGACTCTGGTCTTTATTGATTCTACATTCAGTGTGATAATTGCACCTAGTGATCTCTCCTAGGCGGGATCCTAGGGCCTGGTCTGAGGCTGGTGCACTGGCTAGGATAGGGGCCGGGGATGGACTCATTTCTGCAACTGTGGCCCCTCAGCTGGGTCCTGGGGCTGCATCATTCTCGAAGTTGGTTAGGTCCGGGCAGTGCCTGGGTCCCGGTCAGGGAGGGATTTCTGCTGTGGGTCACCAGGGGTGGGAACGCAAGAGTGGTCTGCCTGATGCTGTGGTTGGGGGTCCAGGGAGAGCATGGGTGTGAGGATGGCCCTCCTCTCAGGGGTCTGCCAGCCACATTGCCCTCTGCCCTAGGACTCTCTGGCCCCTTATCTCTGCCATTTGCTCTCTCTCTGTTTGGGCCTGAAGGACACTCAATGACAAGTGGATGTGTTTGAGGCTCCTCTGAATCAGGGTCACCCCTCACTTGCTCCAAGCACACCCCTGGCTCCTGATGGGCTTCTGGCTGCTCAGGCCAGTGTCAGGCACAACCATCCTCTGGGACCCCCAGCCTGCCTCCCAAATGCCCACTGAGCTGGGGCCCTCCAAAATCCTGGGTCGGTTTTTAAGCAGTTACAAAATCAAGATGGTCAGTTAGAGGCGGTCATGTCCCCAAGCTGTTTGCTCCAAGAAAACCAAACACACACAGGCAAACAGAATGCTCCTTCTCGTGTTGGAGGAAGCAGGGCCAGGGTGAAGGGAGACAGTGGCCCCAGCTTCTGACCTGCTTCCCTAAGGTAGAATAAAAGCCCCCTTCCCTTCTGTCTCACAGGTTCTCCGGCAGGCCTTGGTGGCCCAGCATGGCCCACTGAGGTGAATCATGACCGGCTGGCCAACACTCATCACTGACCACTCAGAGACACATCTCACCAGGAGGTGACCCCTCCTCCAACAGACCCCCATCCCCCACTCGCCCACCCCTCCCAGGAAAGTGCCCGCGCCGCCACGGACACCATGTAGTAGGGCCGGCTGCGGCGCCCAGTGAGCTGCGATGGTTTTGTACACGGTCCCCTTTCCCAATAGCTGTCTGTCCGCCCTGCACGCCGTGTCCTGGGCCCTCATCTTCCCATGCTACTGGCTGCTGGACCGGCTCGTGGCCTCCTTCATACCCGTCGCCTGCCAGAAGCGCCAGCAGGCAGATGACCCGTGCTACCTCCAGCTGCTTTGCACCGTGCTCTTCGCGCCTGTCTATCTGGCCCTCCTGGTCGCCTCGCTGCCCTTCGCCTTTGTTGGGTTCCTCCTCTGGTCCCCACTGCAGTCTGCCCGCCGACCCTACATCTACTCCCGGCTGGAGGACAAGGGCCTGGCTGGTGGGGCGGCCCTGCTCAGTGAATGGAAGGGTGCAGGTCCTGGCAAAAGCTTCTGCTTTGCCACTGCCAACCTCTGCCTCCTCCCTGACTCGCTGGCCAGGCTCAACAATGTTTTTAACACCCAAGCGCGAGCCAAAGAGATCGGGCAGAGAATCCGCAATGGGGCCAGCCGGCCCCAGATCAAAATCTACATCGATTCGCCCACCAACACCTCCATCAGTGCGGCCAGCTTCAGCAGTCTGGTGTCACCGCAGGGCAGCGACGGCGTGGCCCGGGCCGTCCCTGGAAGCATTAAGAGGACAGCCTCTGTGGAATACAAGGGTGACAGCGGGCGTCCCCCCAGTGAGGAGGCTGCCAATGGCTCGGCTGCTGGGGACCCGGCCGAAGGCGGTAGCCTTGAGGACGCCTGCATTGTGCGCATAGGAGGCGAGGAGGGGGGCCGGCCCCCTGAAGCTGATGACTCTGCCCCTGGGGGCCAGGCCAGGAACGGGGCCAGTGGGGGCCCACGGGGCCAGACGCCCAACCACAGTCAGCGGGATGGGGACTCGGGGAGCCTGGGCAGCCCCTCGGCCTCCAGGGAGTCCCTGGTGAAGGTGCGGGATGGCAGCAGCGGGGAGCCCGGCTCCACCAACAGCAAGCTCCCCTACAAGGCCTCCGGGGTGAAGAAGGCAGCCGCGCGCAAGAGGCGCCACCCAGACGAGGCCTTTGACCACGAGGTCTCTGCTTTCTTCCCCGCCAACCTGGACTTCCTGTGCCTGCAGGAGGTGTTTGACAAGCGGGCAGCCTCCAAGTTGAAAGCCCAGCTGCATGGCTACTTCGAGTACATTCTGTATGACGTCGGGGTCTATGGCTGCCAAGGCTGCTGCAGCTTCAAGTGTCTCAACAGCGGCCTCTTCTTTGCCAGCCGCTACCCCATCATGGACGTGGCCTATCACTGTTACCCCAATGGGCGCGGCTCCGATGGCCTGGCCTCAAAAGGAGCGTTGTTTCTCAAGGTAGGAGGCTGTGCTTCTGCACAATGGCCGCACATCAGCCTGTCACAGAGCCACCGGGAAGGGCGGGCTGCAGCCAGGGGGTCCTCCTGGAGGGCTGGGGGTAGGCAAGGCCTTTCATGGAGCTGCACAGGGGGGCGTCCAGCTCAGGGACAAGGGTTGAGGGTCCAAGCACAGAAAGACCTGGCTGGGTCCTCTTGGGCAAGTTCCTCAATCTCTGAGCCCTCTCTCCCCATCTGTAAAGTGGGGGCAACCTAAGGCCCAGTCATAGGGTGGGGAGTGAGATTGAGGCCTGAAGGGTTCTTGTGGTGCTGGCGGTAAAGGTGGCTGGCAGTGACGGCAGGGATAAAGAGGGGGAGGCAGAGGCCCCTTTCCATTAAGGGGCAAATGCCTGTTCACTGAGGCCTGCAGCCTCACTGGCCCAGTGCCCCCTCCCTTCTGGCTGTCATGCAGCTGCCATGCCAGGCACCCTGCCCACCAGCCCAAGGCTTCACTTCCATAGTCACTAATTAAAGTGAATCATAATTATTTCTGCTAATTTGGATGCAATTGGAGGAGTTTTTAGATCATGGTAATTTGGTCATCATTACCCGTTATCTTCTACTGGGCCCGACATGCTCTGAGTGTTGACTTTTTGTTTCCTATGCAAAGGCCACTCTTGGTGTTTCCAGATTTTTCAGAAACAACATTTGGCCAATTGATACAGCACAGGACCCAGACCCCATTCCAGGGAGCTCAGTGGTTCTTATGTGACTCTTCAGGCCCAGAGATTGGGGTCCTTGACTCTCCATTCACAGAGGAAATCGAACAAACTCCTCTTACCTCCCCATTTTGGCATGTGGTTCATCAGTGTTCTGTTCCTTGGATATATTTTTGTCTCAGCAGCCGGACTGACTTTTTGGGGGAGGAGGGGATATATTGTCAAGTTCAGGGAGAGAGCCCACCCTCTTCCTCCCACCCCCCTACCACAGACACAGATGGTTCAGAGGTTAGGTGCTGCCCTTGGTGCTGCCCCCCAGCCCAAACACCCTCATCTCCCTCCTTGGTCTTGCCACCCCAACCACCATGCCCACCAGGGTCACAACAGTCTCCTTAGGACCGTCCCTCTGCTGTGGGCTCTCTTCTTACCTCTCTGGCAGTTCTTTCCAGACTCTTGGTCACCTGTCCAGACTGCTCCCTCCACTCCTTAGACTAAAACTAGTCTGCAGGTATGTTTGATTTGGTCCACACAATTAAAAAGTCTCCTGTGTCGGCCAGCCCTGAAAAATCAAGATATTCTGATAAAACCCAGTTTGCAACTTCTCTCCACCTCACAGATCCGGCAGCACCTGGCTGGGCCAGCTGCCTTCCTCCCAGCTCTCAGCCTAGGCTGAGGGTTGGCAGCCCCCACAGCAGAGTGACCCCACTTGGCTAGACCTCTTCATTTCCAAGTGCACACCATGACCAACCTGTGCACCTGCCCCCGGGAAGTCACTCCACAGACTCCATTTGCTGAGGGTTCTCAGGCTTGTCCCAACCCAGGTCTCTCCCCAGAGCCCCCAACTCTGTGTCCAGCTGCCCTCTGGACACAGTCCCTTATCATCTGCCTATCTCCATCGGCCAGGTTCCACCATCCCCGCCTTGACTCCTCCCTGTGCCCTGAGCCCTGAGCCCATCCTGGCTCCTAATTTCACTTTCTAAATACATCTGGGTCCACCCCACATCCCCAGCTGCACTACCAAGGCCCAGGCCACCATTCCTCTGCTTCTCTTTCCCCTCCCAACACCAACCTCCTCCTGTCCCAGGTCTGACTCCTGGTGCCTATGTCCTGCTGCCTCTGGGAGAAGCCCATCCTGCAGCAGGGCCCCTCCACCTGCCCTGGGCTCAGCTCCAGCACCCCACACCCCCAGGGCCTCCTCTTGTCCTGGCCCCGCCCTGGGTTGGCCACACCACCTGTGTGGCGCTTTCCTCAGCATAGCCGGCACAAGCCATATTTCCCTCCATAGGCTCCTCAGCCTTTGTCCCCAGCTGTCTCTCTAGTGAGACTGAAATTAAAGTGGGCTGGTTGAGCCCCCTACAAGGCAGACCCAGCTCATTTGTTGGTGAGAGCAGGCCTGTTTCTCCAGCCTGGAGGAGTGAAATAAATGAGGTTTCAGGTGACAGGCCATCCCCCAAGGGGCCAGAGAGCAGCAGTGCTGTGCCGTGGCTGCAGGTGGAAGCCAGTGCTCCCTCTATCTGTATCCACTCCCCTCCACCACCACCCATTTACTCTGTGGCATGGCTATACCTGAGGAAAGTGTGCTTGCCTGCTGCTGTCACACCCTGAAAAGGAACTAGAATCACTGTTGCCCCCCTTTGGGACAGCCTGATTCTAGGTGCCTTCTCTATTGACAGTCTTTGCCCACCAGGACTAACAGACACAACCTATCTGTGTGATTATTTGTTTTTGCAAGAGAAACACAAGCCTCTGCAACTCCCGAGGACTCACGCTGGAATCAATCAATCCAAGCACATAGTAAAGTGGCTGCTGGCAGTGCACGGGCTGATGGACAGTGGGAGGGGCTGGAAGGGGCTGAGGGAAGGGCAGTCATGGCCTCACACTATGTCTTCCCTCCCTCCGGCCCAGTATTCACAGGGGAGGGCCTCCCCTGTCCCTGCCCATGTCTCAGCACAGGCAGGTGACACCTAGTGCAGAGCAAGTGAGGGGTTGACATCAAATGGGTGAAAAGCCTGCCAAGTCACCAGGAGTTGAGAAAGCAGCAGAGAATAGGGTGAAGAACTGGGCGCAGGGCAGCAGACATCTGATAAGAACTTGCCTCAGCTGACAGTCTTCATGCCCCCAAGCCAATTCTGGTATAATTTTAGTTTAACCTTCGTAACTGTTGTAAAGCCCTGACAAGGCAGTGTCCAGGAAGCACTAACCACTAGTGCTCACAGTCTATTATTATTATATTATTATTATTATTATTGAGGGGGAACAGACTCACGGCCTGGGGAACACAGGGAGCAAGAGCGCCATCGTGTGGTCTTTGGAGGCACTGTGGTTTTAAACTGTGTTGTGTTTTTGCAACACAGCGCATCAATGCTGTGTGATTTCCCAAGACCTTCCAGGGGTGGTGGTACTGAAAAGCTGAGGTTTGGGTCTGAAATATGTGCAAGAAGTGAATGGTGGACATACGAGTTTATAAACAGCCCCAAATCCAGGCTGTATAGCCCATTACCAAGTAACCAGATGTTCATCTCCCCGGGGAGCTGGGAAAGGAGAGATGTGCATCCATCCAGGCTGGGAAAGGAGATGAAGAGCTGTAGGAAGCTAAGGATGCTTAATGATGTGAAAACCCATTGGGAGGAGAATAATGCCAACCTGACTTTGGCAGCAGAAAGAAAGATGGAAGCTCCCCAGCCTGAGTGGAGGGCGTGTGATGTGGCGGTGGTGGCAGCGGTGAGTCCAAGCCATTCTTAGCTGGAGGATGGGCAAGGTCATGTTCAGGCAGATGTATGCCTCGTACCCCAGACTGGCCTCTATAGTTACCTTCCTTGGAGAGTTCCCAGGGTCCAGAATCTCATCTTCATACAAAACCCATTCTGGAATGGATTAAAGAAGTTTGGGGAAGACTGCTGAGGCTCAGGTAGGAGGAAAGCCCAGCGAGAAAGAGGGGGAACCAACCAGAGGCCTCTGGCGAAAGACACCCACAGATGACCCAAGGGAGGATGCCTGGTGGGGGAGGGGTAATCTATTGCAGCCTCCAGCCACTTGCCATGGACAGAGGGCCTGGGAGAGCAGCTGGCTGGGCAGCCTCCCTTCCTTATGTCCACAACCACAGCCCTGACAAGGGCTCAGGCTTGTATCAGGGTCACCACTGGGGGCTGTTTCAGGTTGTCTGTGATGTCATTACACCAGCCTGTGGAGAAAGCCCACCAGGGACATCTGTACTTGGGCAGAGAGTTGTGTTGGAGGCCCTGGCCCCACTCCACCCCCTGGGGACTCTTATCTCCAATGAAGGAGGTGAACAGGAGGCAAAGACCAAGGTCTAGGGAGAGTGCAGCATGAAGAAGCTCCGTAAGCATGACATGGCATGTTCCTATCTGGGCCCAGGTTTAGCCAGGAGCTGACAGAGATGGGCTTGTACTCAAGAGTAGTCATGACTAGTAAGCTTCATCATCAATACCTCGCCTTCCACCACCCCCAACAGGTGCAGGTGGGAAGCACACCTCAGGACCAAAGAATCGTCGGGTACATCTCCTGCACACACCTGCATGCTCTGCCAGGTAGGGTCTGGTGGCCCATGCTTTCCAGGGGGTGGGAATCTGCCCCTCCCCACTCCACCCCCCACCGCAGGCTGGGATTGATGCCGGGGCCTGGCTGGGGTCTGACTGCAGCTCTGCCATCTGGTCTCTATGGTTCTGCCCCACAGAGGACAGTGCCATCCGGTGTGAGCAGCTGGACCTGCTTCAGGACTGGCTGGCTGATTTCCGAAAATCTACCTCCTCGTCCAGCACAGCCAACCCCGAGGAGCTGGTGGCGTTTGATGTCGTCTGCGGAGATTTTAACTTTGACAACTGCTCCTCTGGTGAGGTGGTGGTCCTCCCCAATCGGGTGGGCTACTGGGGGTGGGGGTGGCACGGGCTCCAGTCACACTGGGAAGGATTGGGTTCCGCAGCCTGAAGAATCTCCTGCTCCTTGTGAGCATGTGGGTGGGATATTAGCAAGACTGTGATTTCTGTGCCCCCTAGAAGTCCTAAAATGAGAAGAGCCCACGCTCTGCCTAGAAAGCTCAGAGGCCTCCTTGCTGGAGACAAAGAGGTACCCTAAAAATGAACCTCTGGTGGAGAAGGCTTGGGGCCTCTGAAACTCAAGACTGTGGGCAAGCTAGCTAACACTACCCACCAAATTGTTACTTGTCTCCTGCTTTGTACCAGGCATTCTAACAGCTGTTTGTGGGTTGGCTGTTTCATTTAAATCTCATAATGGCCCTAAGAGTAAGCACAGTATTTATCTACATGGTGTGGAAGAGTAAGCTGAGACCCAGATAGGCTGAGTAACTAGTCCCAGGTCACAGAGCCAGGAAGTGGTGGAACTGGGATTTGAACCCTGGCAATTATGTCTTTACCCATTAGGCTAAAAGACTAAAAATTCATCATGGGTAAACTTTTAAATAATTGTCTTAAATAACTAATCTGGTGATCACACTGATCCCAGGGACCTCCTGGGAGTTTATGCAGCTCTCAGCTTCCCTTGGCCCAAGGACCTAATGTGTTGAACCCTCCTCCGCACCAGCCCACTGGCTCTTGGGCTCCTTCCATGCCAGCCCCAGCCCCAGGAGAAACTACAGATGAGTGAGTGACACGGGGTCTGTGAGCTGAGGCTTAGCCCTCAGTGAAGGCTGGAGACCTAACAGTCCTACCTGGAGGGTGGTACCCTCACTTGGTGGTAGCTGCTTCTATCTGTTCATGACCAGGAAAGCAACCCTTGACAACGGTGGCAACTCTGGAGTGGGTGGAGAGACCAGTGCCTACCATGGAACACACAGCCCCTCAATGGTAGCCCTGTGGTCCCCTCAAAGATACATGCCTGATACCAGCTCCAAATGCTGGGTGCTCCTGTGATCCTCCTGAGTCAGGGTACGGATGTGGTACACACAGGAAAAGGCTGTCAGAGGCAGTCCCACCCAGTCAGGTCCCACTGGTGCCTGTCCTTCCTCCCAATGGGTCTCAGAAAGGCCCTCTGGCTCCATGGGTTGGCAAGACAAACTGGAATCCAGGGTGGATCGCCTCCCTCTCTAAGCCCTGTAGGGTCACTCCACCCAACCTGGGCATCCAGGTCTGTGAAGGGCAGGGGTCCCTGCCAGGTCAGCATGAGCCAGCCCCCACAGGGTTTCCCACCAGATCTAGGAAGGCCTCAAGATCACTGTCTCCTGGGGCCCCAGAGGGGCAGTGACCACTGTCCTCAGAAGGAAAGCTCCCCGCCCGGGGAGGGGGGGGGCATTCTCAAGACACAGAAAAACAGTGACAAATGAACCACAAGCTCATCTGGGACCAAAGACCCCACGCAGAGGCAATTACCTGAGGAACTGACTAGAACCGAAAGCAGGCAGCTCTCCAGGACAGATACCCTGCACTCCACAGCATTCTCTTCTCTCCTTCCGTGCACAGACGACAAGCTGGAGCAGCAGCACTCCCTGTTTACACACTACAAGGACCCCTGCCGCCTGGGACCCGGAGAGGAGAAGTCGTGGGCCATCGGTGTGCTGGGGCTGGGGGCAGGGATGGGAGCCTCGAGGGGGAATGGGGTGGGGGGCGGGCACTACAAGGCCTGAGCCCACCCTGCTGAGACCGGACAGTGAACCAAGGCTGGGCCCCCCACAGGCTTCCCGGAGAGACTTCAGGACCTGTCCCCAAGACCTCTCTGCAAGGGGCAGGGGCAGAAGCCCTCACCCACACCTCCTGCCCCCAAAGGCAGCCCTCCTGGAGGCTGGCTGGGCCCTGCCCACAGTGACCACTCTTGCCTCCTTGTTCCTAGGTACCATGCTGGACATAGACAACCTCTACGATGAGGACGTGTGCACCCCTGACAACCTGCAAAAGTAAGCAGCCAGCATCCATGCTACCGCAGTTGTGCAGGGGTGGGTGGATCGCAGGGCTGGAATGAGCACTGAGCCCTGACTCTGGTGTGAAGAGATGGGCTGTGCAGGGCAGACTAGAGAACACGGTTCCATGGGAAGGAAGCCTCTGAGAGCCTCAGGGACTAAAGCTGGGAC
Source organism: Hyaena hyaena (assembly GCF_003009895.1). Taxonomy (NCBI): domain Eukaryota; kingdom Metazoa; phylum Chordata; class Mammalia; order Carnivora; family Hyaenidae; genus Hyaena; species Hyaena hyaena. The sequence continues at coordinate 2,127,651 of NW_024080649.1, read as the reverse complement.
TGGGTGGAGACCAGGCCACCCTCATGCCCCAGGGGCTGGCCTGACTGAGGAGAAGCCTTCAACTAGGAGGAGGGTCTAGAGGTGGCACTTCTTGCATTAGCACCAGAATCCGGGCTCATTTTACAAGCGCGTTGCCAGCCGTGAGCCACAGCCTGCCTGGAGGCACAGGGAGAGGGACCAGAATCTCTCAAGGTGAGGCCAAGGGCTTCTTAGACCCCTGCGGAAGAGCTATGGGGTTGGCGTCCGTTGCAGGGAGCCTTGGTAGCCACCAATCAGGCAAATAAAAACAGGAGCAGAGCTAACACTAACTAGTCATTTTCAAAGCGCAGACAGTTCCATCCCAGCCAAACTTCATACTTGAACCTGATGAGAATTCCATAAAGGGACCATTTGAGAGACCAGCAGCAGAACCAATTTGTAACTCACAGCCCGAGACTGCACAGAGCCATGGCAATGGCTCCTCATAGCTAATTTAAGCCAATTAATTAGATTATAGACTAAATTTGAAACATCATCCTATGCTGAGAAAATTATCTTTTTATGAGATGATTAAAAAATGACTATCAGTAACTCTTAGATCATTGATGCTTGAATTAATTACCAAAGGCAAAGGACAGTAATGGATTATATTTCTGAGATGTAGTGATGTTCTGCATGTCATTAGTGTATTTATCTCAGGGCTGATAAAGGCCTTGTAGAAACCCATGTTTGCTAGCTGAGCCTGTCCAGGCGCCCCTCCCATCTGTCCAGGGTCCATCAGCCTCTGCACGTCTCTCATAAAGGCTGTTTCCAACCAGCACTCAGGCTCCAAGGAAACCTGGCAGAAAGGAAACGACAGACAGGAAGTCAAAAGGCCTGGATTCAGGTTGTTAACACCCAACCTGAGTCCCTTGCACATCCTGTAGAGAATCCTGACCCACATTTCAGTACCCACATGTTTCCTTCCTTTAAGAAATGGTATGGCAGCCACATTCCACATTGTTTTTTTTTGTTTGTTTTGTTTTTTAATGTAATCTCTACACCCAACATGGGGGTCGTACTTATGACTTCAAGATCAAGAGTCACCATGCTTTTCCTACTGAACAAATCAGGTGCCCCCAAAATTGTTCCTTTCTTGGCATGCCTGGTCCCCAGAGCATCCCAGGGCCCAAAGCAATCCTCCTTGTGTCAGAGGACAGTTCAGGGGTTTGGTGGCACAGCTGCTCAGAGAAAGACCAACACAAGAGTCCAGGCCCAGGAGAAGGCCCGGGTGCTCGGCTGGCTCCCCCACCCCTGCCCACCTGAAACAATGGTCACTCCCTCAGGGGGGTCTGAGGACTTCAGGAGAGAAGGGTCTCTGAGGTTCACTGCAAAGACCCTTTCCCAAAACAGCCCCCTTACCGGCTCTAAGCAAAGCCCTTTCTGCAGAGGGGATGAGCACTTCTGTCCCCAGTTTGGCACTGCAGGCTCTGGATGGTGCGATGTCCAAACTTCAGCCACAGCCAAGCTCAAGGTGGACAGGGACAGAGTCTGGAGTGGCATGGCTCAGTCAGGAACGCACCGGTTCACACTGAGTGTCTTTCCACCCTAGTCCTTTTTTTTGGGTCCAAAGGGAAAATAGATCTTATACACAGTGTTTGGTCTGACTTGCTTCTCTCTCACTTAGGGACTAGAATGTGGCTCCACACTCAGGATCTGGGTTCTGGAGAACGGCGTAGGGGCTCACCTTACTTCCTGTCCTTCCTGTCTGTTGAGCAGGGTCTTGGAGACTGAGGAAGGCCGCAGGGAGTACCTGGCCTTCCCGACCAGCAAAAGCCCTGGGGCAGGCCAGAAGGGGCGCAAGGACCTGCTGAAGGGCAACGGCAGGCGCATCGACTACATGCTGTACGCAGAGGAGGGGCTGTGCCCGGACTGGAAGGCTGTGAGTCTGGGGCGGGGCAGGCCAGGCCATGCCAGTCCTGTAGTTAGGGGATCCCGTGCCCTGCACCCCTCAGCGTCACTGAACTCTCCTGAAAACGAGATCTGTCAGTCCCAGAGTCGTTGGGGCCCATGGGATGCTCCCACCCCTCTGCCTCCAGGAAGATCCTGGCCAGCCCCAGCCCCAGCCCCAGCCTCTGCCCAGAAGCCCCACCCCTGCCCTCCAGGCCCCTCCTTTGTAGAATGCCCCCTGGATCTAATAGGACTGCTTCTTCCCAACAGGAGGTGGAAGAATTCAGTTTTATCACCCAGCTGTCTGGCCTGACCGACCATCTCCCAGTGGCCATGAGGCTAATGGTGTCTGCGGGGGAGGAGGAGGCATAGACCAGCCACGTCATTCAGAGAAGTGGGGCCTCTGCCAACCCTTTGAGCCGCAGCACCTCTCTGGCCATGTACCCTCCAGCGAGCACCAGCGGTGCTGGGGTAGGAGGGCAGTGACCCGGGTGGAGCCTTGGTTAGTCCCAGGTGAGCTGGAACCAGCGCTGCCCTGCACCTCTGGGCACTCATGGTGGACAGAGGGGTCAGGACGGCCTTGGGAGCCACAGCTTCCCAACAGTGCCATTCTTTCAAAACGTGATTTTCTACAAATCTACAGCACAACCTAGTTTATAACCCGGGGGTTAGTATGAGGACCGGGTTTCTGTACTCTTTGTATCTCTTCTCAAGCTTCGTCCAGGGTTCATTATTTTTGTCTGCTGCCACGTTGTCTCGCATGCCTGCACCCTCGCATGCACGCTGCCTGCATGTCACGTGCCACACCGTAGCCACACAGACCCCTCACTCGGGCCTCACCCAAGGCCAAACTCCAAACACAATCAGAACCAGCCAAAGAAGCATTCCTGGGCACAGGGCCGCCAGCTCCCGCCTCTAGCCTGGACGGCTAATCAGCAGGGACCATGAGAGCCATGTCCAGTTACCAGCAAGCCTGGGCTATTCCGAGGGTCTTGCATTCAAGGGCGATTACATTTTAAAAAGAACAACAGAAAAAGTTAAGAAAACAACCCTTCACTTTAGAGGGTCTGTGGTAGACGGTGAGGGAGAATGCTGCTCGGGTTCCCCTTCTCCCAGCCAATCAGGGCCCCAGAGGCTCCCCTGAGAGACTTCAAAGCGGGTGAAAGGAATCTGAGGAGAGAGCATCGCTTTTTTATCGGAAGGGGAACTCATGACATAAAGGGGTCAGGCGGCTTCAGGTTTTCCAAATGATAGACTTCTAGCTTCTCTTCTGTCAAAACCAACACATCCCCTTCTCTCTGCCTTTCCCATTTCCCTTCTGGACACCTCTCTGGTTTGGGACCAATCTTTCCCTGGCTGAGCTCAGGAACTGTCTGCCTGCCTCTGGGAAGGGCTGCAGCTCTGCCCTCCCAACCCCATCCTCAAAAGCGACCCGGGGCCCTGGATGAAGGGACAGGAAGCCAAGGTGCAGAATGGCATGTCCCCTCACCATCACCCGTGTGTAGACTGGGGGGTGAAGGCCAGGGGCCACTGCATGCCTGGGGCACAGAGTGGTACTGGTTGGCATCCAGGCCCACAGACGCCCACTCTGCTGGCCCTGGGCACCTGGGCAGGGCACGGCAGGGCCTCCAGGTGAGGTCCACAGCTCCCCACTCCACGGCAGCTCTGCCTCTGCCCACCTGCCTTTTTAAACATACCCGGGGATGCTCCCCAGTCACGCAAGGGAGAGCTGTGTCTGTTTTCCTGTGCAAGGACCCTCCAACTCGGACTGTTCTTGACAACCCCCCCACTGGTCTCCCCTCCTTGAAGTGCCCTGACCTTGTGCCCACCTGGCTCAGCCAGCTCTGCCTATCAAGGCTGGGGAGTGCACCAGGACCCTTATGTAAGAAGCTTCCTGGTGCCGGTGCGCTGACGCTGTGCCTTGTCACCCACTTGAGCTGCAAGAGGGACCAAGATGGGGCCAAGGAGCCAGCCAGAGGCAGGCCCTGTGCTGGGGGAAGATTCTCCTGAGAACCATACACACAGGGACGCTGGTTTGTCTGGGGCAGTGGACTGAGGGCTTCATTGCCAGGAGCATTCATTGACCAAGCCCCCAGCCCCACCCTGAGTCCAGAGCCAGGAGGGGCTGCTCACCACTGAAGGCACAACCCCACCTGGGCTCTCTGCTGTGCCTCTCCAAGGGCCTGGCCTTCAGGGTCTGGGCTAAGCCAAATGGGGCCCCCACTCCCAGGAGCAGCCAGGAATCTCTGTTCACAAAGGTAGGGCCCAACTGAACACACTCGACGCCTGGATGGCTGAGACTGAGCCAAGGCCCCAGGCGTCAAGTCGGCTGTGTGTCCAGGGGAACAGCGGGGACAAAGGCCAGGATTCCTGAAGGAGAGAAATCTGGCCCGGCCTGCATCCCTCTGAGGAGCCACCCCCCTCCCAGGGCAGCTCTCCAGGAGCCACAGCACAGGGGTACATGCTTCTCTCCCTACTCACGGGGCGGCCTTAGGCAAGTCATACCTCCCTGTGCCTCGGTCATCTCCTGTCCTAACAAGGTCGCCTCTGCCCAGCCTGGCCCTGGTATGTGGAGCCGGACCAGCCTGTGCCCCAACTCCCCTCGCACTTCCCTCTGGCGCAGCTTCAGCATTGAGGCCGCCACTGCCCAACCACACATTTCATCAAGGCTGTGGACTCCTAGGGCCATGCACAAGCCAGACTTTTCCATTTTGATTTTTTAAAAAGGAAGAAACCACCACCAGAATCTCAGATTCTGTGGCATCTAGGCCTAGGAGGGGTGGACACAGGGGTCACTCAAATCCCCGACCAAGGCCCCCAGGCCCGCCCCAGGCCCAGCCTCCTCCAGAGAAGCCAGGAGGCAGGGGTCAGCTCTAGAAGGAAATAGTCATTTCCATTTGTCCAAACCACCTTGAGTTTTAAGTATGAATATTAATCTTGATGCTTTTTAACTATTGTATTAACTTGCTGAGATTTAGAAATACTGTTTTAAAAAACAATTTTTTAATTTCTGTATTTTTTTCTGTATTGTATCCTCATGGGACATTAGGGGTTTTATATGGTAAGCACACCTACGGTTTTGGTAAAATTATTATCAAATATATATCCAGACGATTCTTCCCTAGAAGAAAAACAATCTTTACACCTGATAAAATATTTTGAAAAGAGAGGTCTTTTCCCCCTATACTGGTGCTGAACAGAAAGATGGATAACAAGGATAAAATAAAACTGTGAGGCTCAAGGCTGGTGTTTCCTTATTTGAGCGACAAGCTGGGGCCAGGCTGTGGGGGGCCCACCTTTCCTGCCGCGTCCCCAACAGGATGGGAATCGGCCAAGTCTGCCCTGAACTGCCAGAAAACTGGGTCCTACCTGGGTTCCTACTGTTGCCCTGTTCCCTCTGGAAGTGGGAGGAAACAGTGAAGGACACCTTAAGTGTGGGGAGAAGTATGGCTGGGGCCTCCTCAGGATTCTACAGCCTTCCCTAGCAAAGCAAGGCCCAGGCTGGGGGGGTGGGGGGTGGCTGTATGGGACCCACCTGCCCCAGACTTCCAAGGTGGAATGGGGGCACACAGGAAAAGACTTTACCTCCTGGCTCCTCCTCCTGATAGCTGGTTTCCTGGTCTGCATCTCAGCAACTGCTGTGAGACAGCCTGTTCTCTGTCCTCTGAACAGCAGCCTGAAACCAGGTGTCCGGTCCTGGGTACCTGGTGATGCTACGACACCAACGGCAGATGCTTATGGATGTGCCCTGGTAACATTACCCGACACATGAAAAGGACGGCCCTGCCAGGGTGTTTCAGGCCCAGGACTGAGCCACAAGTCAGCATCTCTACCCCAGAAGCCCCTCCTGGGTGGAATCAGGCAGGAGGGGCCCGGAGGTTTCCTAGTAGAGGCCAGTGGCTCGCACAGGGGCCGCACACCCACCACAGCACTGCACAGCTGAGAGCAGCACACAACCTGCCCAGCCCAGCCGGCTCCCAGGAGGGGAGAGGGACATGCCACACTAGAGCTTTCTGAGCATTTCAGAACCATGGCAGGGGTCTCTCTGGCAACCTCCTTGACTCCAAATTCAGTCAGCAGCTTATGCCGCCCACCACACCCGAAACAAGGAACTGGCAGAGCAAAAACAAAAAGGGAAGAGCGCTCTGAGCCCGGAGGCCAAGCTGGGCCCTGAAAAGAGAAGCACCTTCACCTTCCTTCCCAGAAAGCCACGCCACTCAGAGCCCAGAGCCCTCAGGCCACTTTATTTCTCAACAGGTAAGGGTCAGCGCCCATCATCCTGGGTGTCTGAGAGCGAGAAATCCATGGTAATGTCTCCAGTGTGGGGGTGGAACTCCACAGTGTAACTGACAGTCTGAGGGCTGCCCAGAGGCGCTCTGGGGTCCGTCATGGTGAAGAAGTACACGGCCTGCTTGCAGTGGGGGTTCCAGCAACAGTCCCCCTGTAAAAGCAGCAAGAAGACAGTGAGGGCTACTGGCACCCAAGCCCCCTCCTGGCTAGCCTCCAGCCCAGTCAGGACCAGGTAACCTGGGGACACCGAGGAGTTACAATCCAGCTACCTTGTAACCAGCTCTCAGGGCGGGCCTGCTCTGGGACTCACGTGCACTACCTTGTCCTCTGCAGACTTCAGGAGGCCAGTGCTGACAGTGCTGTCCGGGGTCAGGTGGTATTCCATCCACAGGACGGCCCCATGGCTCCTCCCAGGCCTGGCGGTGGGGATGTTGGGCCACACAGAAACAGCCACACAAGAGTTGGGCAGGCACAGCCACGGCTCCCCACTGCTTTCCAGAAACCTCTGATCTTTCTTGCCTGCTCAATCAGGAGGCTGCTAACATTCCACCTGACTAAATGCCACTTGGTAAAATGCTGAGCAAGAACCACAACCCAGAGCCCTACCTGCTCCCTGCAACCTGGCCAAGCACTTAGAGGAACCATGGGACAGGCGTTTTTCCTCAGGGAAGCAGCAGCTCCTCCCGGGGAAGGGAGCTGGAGCTGGATGGCCTGACTGTGCCTCACAATGAGTAGCCCTTACCAATTCCTAACCTGCTTTAATTCCCAGCAGGGTTCAGGAAAATGGCCCAATGGGTAACCATAGCAACAAAAATCACTTTTCTCTATGGCTGTGATCCATCCTGACACTTAGCTCAAAGAGAGCTGCAGATGTGGGGAGATGTGCAAAGCCTACTCTGGCTCTCCCTCTCCACCTGTACACACCCAGAGGCTGTGGGGACTCACTATACACTCAGGGCCACTTTGGACCAGGAAGGACAAGGCCCAGAAAAGTAGACCATCCCACCCACATGAAAGTGGCTCAAGTAAGTGCTTAGTCACCCGGGCAGTAACTAGACAGAAAGCAACGCCCACCCCTCTCTCCCCCAACTTGCTGCACCCTGCAACCTGTTCATACCTCCTCAGCTCAATGGAGCCCTCAGCACAGACTGGGCGTGGGGGTACTGGCTGCCGAAAATCAAAGGTCAGGATCTGCTGGGGCTCGGATAGACGGCGGCATGGATACTCCCACAGCGGATGGGGTTCAGCCTCCTTGCTCTCCCTGAAGTCCAGGGCACGCTGAGAAGGGAAGGGGAGGTGGCAGTGTGCAGAGACAGAGCCAGTGGACTAGGGGATAGGGGCTTATGTCCAGTCTCCAAGGTCTACACCAGTGGTCCTTCACCTCCTTGGTCCAGGTCCCTCAGCGTAACTGCCACAGTCAGATGGGGCAGTAGGTCCTCAGAGGAAGACCACACGCACCTGGATCAAACCAGCTGCCTTCTCCATTACCAGGTGCCATGTACAAGTGCCTTTTTAGCAAGTTCCCTCACCTGAGCCTCATCCCTTTTTAAAATGGGATGACACTGCCTGCCTCATGAGCTACTCTGAGGACCAAATGTCAACACTGGTAAAAACATCTGGCACTTGGACACTTGCCCATTCAGTGACCTTTACTGAGCACTGCAGCTGTCAGATCACTCCTACATGAGGCTCCCAGTCTAGAGGGAGACAAGGAATCACAGTGCCTGGGGACATCAGTGTCCGGCTGAGAATAGGGTTGGGCAGGAAAGTTGACCCACAGGTAATCTCTGAGCTGCTGCCTCAAGGTCAAACAGGAGTTGGTGCAAAGAATGTACAAACCCAAGGAGTGAGACGGTACAGGGCACAGCCCAAGTGGCAGAGGTGATGGCTGGGGTAACATATGGGACCAGACTCAGGATCAATAGGTTCACCTGCACAGTGTAAAGGAAGGCCAAGTGGGAGGGGTAGGAAGCTATGCATATGGAGTGGGTGGGTGGGACACTACAGGTAGGAACTGTGCCCTACCTACCTTAATCATGTCATCCATGATGTGCACGTCAAAGCCTTCGCAGTCACCACAGGGACTCCGGATCCGCCATAGGTCCTGTGAGGAAGGCACAGCCCTGTTGACACCCAGTTGGGGGTGGACGTCACAGGTTCTGTATGACAGCACACAGACATCCACACCCACCCAGAGACGTGAAACCGTGGTGACAAGAACAAGAAGGGTCAGTGAGGTCAGGCTGGCCGGGGGGACAGTCCCAAACCTGAGGCGCCCTTTGCTGCTCCGACACACTTGGAAGAGACCCCCATGGTTAAAAGGGCTCAGAGATACCAAGGGTCCAGGAAGGTCATTGAAATCTGCCAAGTATCACATGACCAAGTTCTCTCCTACAGGGAACAATCAACCAGAGCCACCAGGATGGGGTTTCTTTGGGAAGAAATGTGTAAACCAGTTCCTGAGGCTCTGTGCCTGCCTATAAACGGAATGTGAGGACACTGGGAGGGAGGGGACCAGAAGTGCATTCAGGCTGGCCAATTTTGTGTCCCGTTTCTTGGATATATGCCTGGGAATGAGCGTCATTCCCACACTCCCTCCTGGGCATGAAAGCCAGAACTCCTATGAAAATCTCACCATGTAAATAAACAACACAGAAGAAATGCCCAGAAAATCAGTGATGGAGCCACTAAGCTACCAATGGGTAAAGCTGTTCTTATCAAAGAAAGATCAAATGAGGTTCACTCTACTTCTCAGGTTGAAAGCATTTCAAAATCGTTTTAAGAAGAAACGCCTTTCCCAAAATGACTTTGTGACTGGTTCTGCTTTGATGAGAAAACTAAAATGAAGCTTTTCAATTTTTTCTTGCATAAAGAAGCTGACTTTCCATCTCAAAATGCTTTTAACAACTGGAGCGTCAGCTCTTAAGAACAGAGTGAGCTGCACAGCATGTCTTCTGGAACTCTTCATTTATGTTTTTTTAATTATTCTGATAAGGGATAATTGTAAAATGACAACACACAGCCATTTCCATTTCACATGCCAAATTACCGCATTTGCACAAAGGCAAGCCTCCTCCATTAAACCCTGCAATGTGCTGATAGAGAAAAGCAGAGGCCCCTATCATCAAGACTCAAACACTGCTCTACCTGCACCCAAGGTCTCTGCAAGAAAACAAGGACCCCCACCCCCAGCCCCTTCTGCAACTTCTGCAGGGCCTACCCTGAACTCCACAACCACAGCGTGCAGCGAGGCAGTCTGGGGCATCACCACAGCACCAGGCCCCAGATGCTGGTCCACAGCAGTCCGCACATACCAGAAGTATAGGTTGTGCCACGGCAGCAGGCTGGTAGTGAAGAATGGTTCACCCAGGAGGAGAGAGATCTGGCAATCAGAGCGAGAAGGGGGGCCAAGATGTTAGAACGATTCAGCTAAAGAGTGAAGGACAGGTCACAAGGTTCATGGGAAACATGGAAATAAAAGGGTATTCATTCCCTCAATCAACCAATAAACCTACCAGGTCTGCACCTGCCCTGAAGACACAAAGACGAGGAGCAGACACAAGCCTGTCCTCAGGAGTGCGAGTAGAAGAAGGAACAGACAAGGCTGGGGCTATCCTTGTACAGTGTGGTTTGACAGAGGTGACATGTGGAGAGACCCCAGGGCTGGGCCAAAAGAGACGGTCATCAAGGGAAGGGCCAGTGTAGATGACATCTTCCTGAATGGCATCCTCCGAGTATATCCCACTCAAAGCCTACCAGGACAAACTGTTAGCAGTGCTCCTCTAGCACTCTTCCCCACTAGGTTCTGAGCACCACAGAAGCGGGGACATAGCAGCACAGTATCCCCAGCACTTTGCAAAGTGCCGGGCCCAGAGGAGATAGTCAGTATGTGTTTGTTGAGTAAAGGAACACATGTATGAATAGGAAAAGCAAAGGACTGGGGATTCTAGCAGAGGGATGCAAGGGTAAAAGCATGAGTGTGAGAGCAAGGCCCATCAAGAGCCTGTCACATGTGTATGCAGGGTAGGATGGTAAAGGGTGAGGCCACAGCAGTGGAAAGGAGCCAGGTTGCCCAAAGGCAGCTAATGACAGGTCAAGGAGGATGGATTCCTTCCTAATGGTAAAAGAGGGTTTCTAAAAGCTTTAATCAAGGGTTCAAAATGAGAAGGAATGTGTCTTGTATTTTATTTATTAAAAAAAATTTTTTTTAATGTTTTTATTTATTTTTGAGAGATGGCAAGTGAGTAGAGGAGGAGCAGAGAGAGAGACACACAGAATATGAAGCAGGTTCCAGGCTCTGAGCTGTCAGCAGAGCCTGACACAGGGCTCGAACCCACAAACCTGAAAATCATGACCTGAGCCAAAGTTGGCAGCTCAACTAACTGAGCCACCCAGGTGCCCCAGAAGGAATGTGTTTTAGAAAGAGCTCTCTGATGACTGTGAAGCATATGGAGACACCACCCACAGGGACTTGGGTGAGTGCTGCAGTGGTCCAGGCAAGGAGCAGGGAGTATACAAAAGGAAGGACTGAGAGACACAACAGATGCAGGGGACACAGGGCACCCAGGGCTGGGCCCAAGCAGATGGACATCAAGGGAGGGGCCGTTCTGAGATGCCATCTGGGTATCCGGCTGAGATAAAGATGGAGAAGGAAACACCAAAGACAGAAGAGAGTTGGTCCTGAGCACTCCCTGCCCTGCAACATCAGAACAAGGCAAGAATGCCTGCTCTCACACCTTCTATTCACCACTCTAGTTACCTAGAGTCTAGCCAGTGGACCATTAAAAGTGGCTTATAGAAGTGGAGTAACTCTTTTAACGTTTGTTTCTGAGAGACAGAAAGCAAGCTGGGGAGGGGCAGAAAGAAAGGGAGACACAGAATCCAAAGCAGGCTCCAGCCTCCTAGCTATCAGCATAGAGCCCAACATAGGGGGCTTGAACTCGCAAACTGTGAGATCATGACCTGAGCCGAAGTCAGACGCTTGACTGACTCAGCCACCCAGGCTCCCCAGAACTGGAATAACTTTTTAATCCTCATCTATGCAGGGGGGAAAAAAAGTGCAACCTGTACTGAGTGTTCATGGCAGCATCATTCACAGCAACAAAAAGCAGAAATAACCCAAGTGTCCACAACTGATGAACAGATAAACAAAAGGTGGCCTATCCATGAAATGAAATGTTATTTAACAGTAAAAAGAAATGTAGTACTGATTTATGCTCCATGGTGGATGAACCTTGAAAGAAACCAGTCACAAACAGACCACACATATCCCATGGTTCCATTTTTATTGTATGTCCAGAGTTGACAAATTCATAAACAAAAAGTAGACTATTGGTTCCCTAGAGGCTGGCAGGACTGGGAGCAGATGGGAAGTTGACTGCTAATAGGCACAGGCTTCATTTTAGGTGATAAAAATGTTCTAAAATTGACTGTGGTGATGATTGTATAACTTTATGAATATACTAAATCATGGAATTTCACACTTTAAGTGGGTGAACTGTATGTGAATTATATATCAAAAAAACTCTTCTTAAAAAAAGGCACGGGGGAAAATGGGCAAATGAGTGATTTCAGCAAGTTAGACAGGGAGCACAGGAAAGGTATTCAACATCAGTGGTTACCAGACAAAATACAAATTAAAACTATGAGATATTACTACACACCCACCAAAATGAATGTAATTAAAAAAGACAGACAATACCAAGTGTTGGTAAAGATACAGAGAAACTGGAACCTTCATATGTAATGGGGATGTAAAATGGTATGGCTGCTCTGGACAGTTTGGCTGTGTCTTAAAAAGTGCAACAAAAATACTATATAACCCAGCAATTCTAACCCTAGGCATCTGAGAGAAATGAAAACGTATCTTCACAAAGACATATATCAATGCTCACAGCAGTATTATTCTAACAGCCAAAAAGGTTAAGCATCAACTTTAGCTTAGGTCATGAGCTCAGGGTTTGTGAGTCTGAGCCCCATATCGAGCTTTGTGGTGTCAGTGCGGAGCCCGCTTTGGATCCTTTGTCTTCCTGTCTCTGCCCCTCCCCTGCTCACACTCCCTGTCTCAAAAATAAACAAACTTAAAAAAAAAAAAAAAGGAAGAAGAAGAAACAATCCAAATATCCACCAACAGGTAAATGGATGAACAAAATGTGACAAAGGCATATTATTCAGGATTAAAAAGGAATAAAATACTGGCACATTCTACAATATAGACGAACCTCAAAGGTGTGACTAGTGAAAGCCCAACAATAAAAACCACATATTGTTCTATTTATATGAAAAGCCCAGAAAAGACAAATTGACACAAAGAAGCCAGATCAGTGCTTGCCTGGGGCTAGGGGCTGGGTGATGGAAATGCTCTAAAACTAGAATGTGTTATAGTTGTACATCTCTAAAAATTTACTAAAAATCATTGTACACTTGAAATGGGTTAATTTTATGGTATGTCAATTACATCTCAGTAACGCTGTTATAAAGCTGGTGAAGAAAGATGATGGATTCCAGCTTGAAGGGCCTGCAAGATATACAAGGAAAGCTGTCCAGCTGGCACCTGGACATGAGAGATTTGCAGATCCAGCTTTGGTGGCCAAAGATTCCCTTACAGGACAGGACGTGATCACCCAGAGAGGAGACACAGAGGGAATGGAGAGAACAGACATGGAGAAATCAGAACATTGCTATGGATGGATGAATTGAAGGAAGAGAAACCCATGAAAAGCTCAGAAGAGCAGCTAGAAAAATAAGAGAAAAATCTGGAAAAAGCAGTCTCTTAAGGACCTAAAAAGAAATGTGCTGAGAAGGGAGAGGCCCCTGGGTCATGAGGGCCCAGGGGACCAGTGAGAGGAAAAGTAGAAGGCTGTGTTTACATCTCAGGTTACTAAGGGATGGGAGTAGTTTCAGAGGCACATGGGAGGTAAGTGGAGGGTTGTGAGAAGGCCAACTGTGAGGGACAGAAGGTCAACTGCTGAGGTGGCAAGAAGTATGCAGAACGGTGAAAGGTGAACCAAAATAATGGGAGCGAACGGGAGCTGGAGCAAAGGGGGAAGGCAGAGAGGCCACAACAGGTGACTATTCATCCCAATAGAGCCATTCAGTCCTCAGAAGGAGAAGAGATCAGACAGAGTTCAGAGCAGTGTATATATCTGCAGACCAGGCATCTCTGCAATGCCTTACCACATCCTCACAGGGGCTGAGTTGGGTCTAGGATCCACTGTAGAGCCCAGAGAAGGGGGACTCAGGCCATTTCGGTGCTGTGCTGTCCATGCAAATGTAGGGCCCTTGCCACTCACCTTTTTACCCTCCAAGTCTGCAGATGTTAACAATTCAGGTCGTTTCTCTATTATATTAATTTTATCTTCCAAGTGGTTAGCCTTGAAAATCTTATGAGAAAAAAAAAATGAAAGTATTGTTTTGTCCAGAAAAAACATCTCAAAGTTGTTTTGCATCTTTGCAGTTTTCCGGGAAACTGTTCTAAGCACCACTTTTATCTGCTTTGTGAAAATCCTCTCCTCCAGGGGCGTCCTGTGCACCAAGCAAAATGCAACAGCAGAAGAAATTTCTCTCACAGACATATCAGCAGGACTTAGCAATAGGTTTATAGTTCTGGTAGTTTCCTTCAGAGAGGAAATCAAAACCAATCACTGGCCCAGTGAAGAAATACCATCATGGAACCAATCAGTCAGAACAGCTTGTGAGTGTGACTCCCTGGCCGCTAGGTCCCAAAAACAAATCATAAATTCAGTTATGTCATTGCAAAGATTTTAGTTTAGTTTTATGTGAAGTGAGGAGAAAAGCCATAAAAAAGATTCTAAATGTTTGCTGCTATTCAGCGACAGCCCCAGGAGACTTCCATGCCAGCTCTCAAGGTGGGAACTCTGACCAACTAGCTCCCTTACTGCTGGCGCAGCATCAGAGCAATCAGGCCCCTGACCTGCCTCCCCGCCCTGTTAGTTTAGTAACAGTAATCACTTACTTTTTTCATCAGTCTATGAGAAGCTGCTGAGCTCTCTACTGTAAATACCTAAAGAGAATACGATCCTATTAGTTAGATATTCACTTGACAAAGAAATTAAAGATTAAGGGGCACGTGGACGGATCATTTGGTTAAGTGTCTGACTCTTGATTTCCACCCAGGTCATGATCTCATGGTTGTGTGTTAGAGCCCTGCACTGGAGTCTGAGCTGAGCACGGAGCCTGCTAGGAATCCTCTGTCTTCCCCTCACTTGTTTGTTCTCTCTCTCATGCTCTCTCTCTCTGATCTGCAGTTTCTGAATTTGAGCCCCACAGCAGGCTCTCTACTGTCAATGCAGAGCCCACTTTATATCCTCTTCACCCCCGCCCTTCTTTCTCTCTCTTTTCCTCTAAATAAAGGTTAAAAAAAAAAAAAAAGTTAAAAACCAACAAGATAATTCCAAGGCAGAAGGTACCACCTGACCAAGTCTACCTGTGCTCACTACCCCCTAAGACAACATCCACTTTCTGCACTGACCCTAGTAAGGTGCACTGAGACACTGGAGCTGCAGCTATATAGGAATGGCTGCAGCCTGACTCCTGCCTGCACACAGAGGCAATAAACCCCAAAGCCCCCACACGTATGGCTGCTGCACTCGCAAGGATCTTTAGTCACAGAACTGTGTACCAAGACCACGTAACATTCAAACTCAAGAACTGCCTGCAGGAAGCTGGCAGAATGGTGTCCAGTACCTGCTGTGCCCCAAGGTGATGGGCCAGCAAGGAGAGCAGACTGCCGTCACTGACACACAGGCAGACACTGTCTGGCTTCAGCACCTGCAGGAAAATAACAACCTCAACACATGTTTTTTTACAGTATGCCACGAAATTCTTGTCCGCAAACTGACAGAAACATTTCGTTTCTCCTAGCGCCACTCACTCACTCTGTGATCATTCAATCTGATTCTACCCCCTCAACACCCAGCTGCATCTTCTTGTGGCCCCATAGCCGTGCCTGCCTTGTAGGCAGTAAGCAGCCCCCACCCTCCAAATGCACCCCCCTCACCCACCTCTCCCTACCCAGACCTCACTGTCAAGAGACTCTCCTCAAGCTGTCCTAGAAGGTCCGGCTGAAGACCTGCCCCACTGGCTGGAGGCCATCTCCCAGTTTACAACAAGCCTCTTCCCTCTCTGGTTACAGCATAGGTAGCTGTGGGCCTTTGAGTGACTTGCCAAAGGCAGGGATTCCTTTACAGGTCATAGATCCCTTTGAGAGAAACTTTAGACGGCTGGGATCTTCCCTCCTGCAAAAATGCATACATGTGCATATGTGTGCACATATTTCTGCATACGACTCCAAGAGGTCCAAAAGACACTCCTCCAAACCCTCTGTATAGTCCTGAGCTGAGAATCCTGCTACATGCAGCAGGGAGCAAAGGTTTCAGGCAGGAGGGTTACATAACCAGACTTACATTTTAGAAAATTTTAGAAAGAAGGCAGCAGATGAAAGGAAGAATGGGATGGCTGAATCCCCTGGGATTACCCACAGGACCTGCTAGTGACCATAAAGGCAAAGTGTCCAGAGGGACAAAGGCAGGGGGCCTGGGGTACGGCTCCAAGGCAGAGATTCTCACAGGACAGCAGAGAACAAGCCCTCAGAAAGTCCAGTAACATGCTCCCGGGCTACTATCTGAGTGCCCACCCGAAACCCACTCAAAAACCAAGTGGCACAGAAATCAAAACCAGCTAATTATAAGCAAGCAATGACCTGAGGCCCATGCGACAAACTCCTTCTTGACTATAACCACCCAAGCGGCCGGACACTTACTGTCCTCAGGGCCTGGATGTATTGATCAGTTCTGTCCCGATCATTGATCTCTCCAAACCGAGGCCGGTTCCAGAGCAGGTGAGCTTGGCAGTCACACACGGGGCGTGCCGGATAGACTCTCCCGTTCTTTTCAGGGCTAGGCCAGGAAATAAACAGACACACAGGATGAGCATAACCTGCTAGACCCCGGCAAGCATGAAGGCATGGCACAGGGACCTGCCCCAGTAAAACTGAGACAAGCCATGGTGGGCACAACCACATCCGCCACAGGGTATGAGTCTAGGAACTGGCTTTCAAGTGGGCATTAGAGGTTGGAGGATCCCTCAATTCGAGACTTCTCTTCCAGGTCTCTCCCAAATAGGGGCCCTAAAACCAAGGCAGTCTCTTCTGAGTACATGCCAACGGGCACTAAAACATCTAGTCACAAACTTTTGCTCTTATTTTATTCTGTTCAGATGCAAGCATGCCCACTTGTGCCCCTACAGGGTTTATAACCCGGACTTACATAAGTGCACAGTGTCACAGGCCCAGTGCTCCCCGCCCCCCACAAGACTCGGGGCATACCTGGTCCTCTGGAGGCTGTACCATACACAGTAGTCATCATGGTGCGCTACCAAGTGGAGGCTTGAGCCTTGGACAACAGGCTCTTCTTGTGGCAGGAAGTATACACACTGCATCCAGTGGTCCCGCCACTGAAACAGGGAACAGAGATATCAGCTGTCCCCAAGTTGCAAAAGAGCAACTTTTCTAATCCAGGAGCCAAAATCTAAGCCAAAACTCAGCTTACAGGGAGACCATGCGGTGGACTACAGACGACTACTCTTGCCAAAGAGTTAAAGAAGATGATTCTCAAGTCAGATAGGTTAATGTCCTGAAGGCTTGCTGGCTTTAAGGATACAGCCCAGGGAAGCAGTCTTCAAGAGGGGTTCAGGAGAGGGGACTCCAGCCTGTCCTATGGGTGTGTATGTGTACATGTGCAAGCCTCCACCTCACGTGTGCATAGGCACAAAGAAGGGAGGCAGACAGGGAAGGAGAGAGAAAGCAAATATGGCAAATGTAAACAACTGTTAAATTTAAGTAAAGGGCATCTCAATGTTTATTTTCATTTCTTCTGCGGATTTAGAATTTTTCAAAATAAAAAGTTGGGGAAATAGTACAGAAAGGTTTTGTTCTGTTTCGAATTAATAGTTTTGAATTAAATAGTTTTTGAAGACCTGAAATACTCTAAATTGTGACATGTGGTTTACAATGATCCAGAATCAACTTAATAAGCTGTGTTGATCCTTTCTGGCACTACAAACCCCGCATACAAGATTCTAAGCTAAGAAAGCCCAAACAAAAAAGGGAAAAAAGCTATAGTCTCATGAACACCCTTTTTACAGATTTATACTAGCAAAAACTGGAACCAACCCAAATGTCCAGCAGCTCAGAAATGGATCTACAAATCCTTATTCAGCATATTCACAGGCACTGAAAATGGTAACTATGAAGACTAGTGCAGCATGAAAACACAAGTCAGTACTGACAAAATCCGTTCATATGGAAAGAGATCAAAAGGAGTTATATGCAGTGACAGAGCCTTGGGTGACTTTGGATTCATTTTTGTTTTACACAAAGGGGTTTATTATTCTCAGAACCTTTAAGCCTCTTTTTTAAAAAGAAAGAACTGTCCTAAAAAGTAGATGCCTAAGCTCAACTCTGATGAGACAAACCTGTACTCATTCTCTGTCGTCATCAGGAACGAAGAAAAACTTAGCCCTTGTGAGACTCCAAGATCACTGCCAGGCACAGATGCAAATGAGGCTGACACCAGCCCTACATCTCAGGAAGCATTCCGCACTACCCAGAATTGAATCTAACTACAAGTCAGGTGAATAATATTCGCATGTAACTAAGACGTCTATTTGAACATAAAAGCTAGAAAATGACAATGTAACTAGACCCACCATAGAATACGGAAACACTTACAAAGAAGAAAAAACAGATTCTCCAAAACCAATCTCCAAATTGATCCAAAGACAAAAGAAGCCTTCCCCGACCCCTCCCGGGCTCCCACAATGCTCCCTGATCATCATCAAGTCCTTCTCACTCACCAGCCTCCCCAGTTCTCAAGCTAAAGGTCTGCTGACATGGGGCGCCTGGGTTGCCCAATTGGTTAAGTGTCCGACTTCGGCTCAGGTCATAATCTCACGGTCTGTGGGTTCAAGCCCCGAATCCGGCTCTGTGCTGACAGCTCAGGGCCTGGAGCCTGCTTTGGATTCTGTGTCTCCCTCTCTCTCTACCCCTACCCTGCTCGTGCTCCTGCTCTCAAAAATAAAAAAATAAACATTACAAATAATAATAAAGGTGTGCTGACAGAACTCACTGACCAAGGTGAGACGGACTGAATATATTTCAGACCAAGAGCAGTTTAGTGAAGTCAAGAGAGAAATCCATTAGCAAATAGTTCTTCAAATTTCTAACAGTCCATAAGCCATCACTGGTAAAGGAAGGGCACAAACTGGTACAAAACACTGGTAAAGGAAGGACACACTGGTAAAGGAAAGACACAAAGTCAGGAGACCTGGGGACAAGCAGCCACTACTGCTGCCTAGACAGAAGGCCCTGCTCCAATCACTCACTGGGCTGGGTCTCAGTTTCAGTTTGGGCAGTATGTGGTTCCCCAGCAAGTCTTCTTCCACAAGGATTCAAGGAGAAAATAGACATAGTAGCACTTTGAAGATATGCAAATGAAATCATTAACATTTATATTCTTATGCTAATTTTCTGTCCCTCACACTCCCACGGAGAAAGAAAGCAGCCCAGTGTCAATCTCAATTCTGTGGGAGAATTCTGACCGATGCCCTCCTCCCACTCCCAAATATACACGGAGACTGCAAAGGACCAGAGGGACGTTCATACACACTGCTTCTCGGAGTCACACATGCCCAGGGCCAGACTGGAGGGCAGAAGGGAGAAGGGGGACCTTAAAGGCCCGGGAGGGGGTGGAGGACTGTAATCCTGCAGCAGTCATGACCCTTTGGCTGAAGCAGTAACTCAGAGAGCAGGGGAGCAGCTAAGGTCATCCTCGGAAGTCATAGCATCTACACCTAGAACCAACAGGTAAGCAAGCAAGATAATCCAGTGCTCAGCAAGTGGTAACAGGACGAGAGAACACAGAGAGGATGGCGCCCCAGGGCCTCCCAGGCAGAAAATGAAGGTTTGATTCCTTGGCCCTGAAGCACCTTTCCCACGCTTTTTCCCTTTGAGTCTGTGTGAATAAGGACTGGACAACAAGTGCACTTGAGAGAAAATTAAAAGACATAAAAGGGTCGTGGAGTAAAAAGTTTCCTTTTCACCCCTAACCTTTAGCCCCCTTCTCAGAAGCAACGATTTTTACCCATTTACGTGAACTCTTCCAAATATATTTTTAAACACACCCACCAGACATATACACTCATAACACATGCATTTTATTTCTAATATACCAACGTTGGCATAGCACACATTGTTCACCTCTACTTCTGTTTCACTTAATACTCATCCTAGAGATTATTCTCCATCAGTGCTGAGAGGCAGCTCTCTTAGCACTGGTAGGCATGCAGTCCCCCACTTCTAGGTCGTTCCAGTCTTTTCTATCAAATCAGGGCTGTCATGAGTATCCTGTACACACGTCATTACACACATACATCAGTCTGTCCAAGAGCCTAAATGTGTGGACGTGGCGTCCCGCCCATGGTGACAGATTAGGCCTCCTTGTGCTCCACAGAAGCTCTGATGTTCACTGGCCTGCTTCCCCACAGCTCGGCACCAAATTTTCTGAACTTTATTACTAACAGGTGGAAAATCCTGTCTCGCTGCAGTTTACATGTGCACTGCTCTTAGGAGGCTGAACAGCTTTTCACATGTTAAACAGTACTCTGCATTTCCTTTTCTGTAGTTCACGTCCTCCACCCACTTCCTATTGAGCTAGAAAAGGTAGTTGTTTTTTTTTTTTTAGAAAAGCTAGATTTTGAGGCCACATAGAAAATAAGTCTGTAGACAGACTGCAGTCCTCCATTCCAAGCTGATCTGAGGCCCTCTGGGGTTACTCGGGGGCGAGGGGTGCTAGGGGAGCCAGCTGAGAGGAGCTGTGCTAGAACCCAGGAGAGCCAGCGCGCCAAAGCTTCCCGTGGTCCGTCTGCCTGCTAGTGCCTGAATTCAGCTGAGAGATCTATTTTATACCTTATGATAGGTAGCCTTACATTTTTGGGATTTTTTTTTTTTTAACTCTTCTCTGACACTGATCCTGACCCAGTCCTTTCTGTCTCTAAAGTCTTGTGAATCTAAGGTTCAACATACTACTTTCCCACAACCAGAAGTGGACAAGTTTCCTGATTTACATGAAAACGTGCTCAGCTACCGCCTCTTACCTGGAGCTCCTCTGGGTCTGAGTGTGCCCAGAAGGGAGCCATGCTGCACTTGATCTTCCCCTCAGGGTCCATTTCAATGTCCCACCAGGAGAGTACCACCTGAGCTCTGCCAGATGCCAGAGGTTCAAACTGCCGGCTGTGGCAGGCTGCTGAGCTACTGACTTGCTTGCTAAAGTCCACACTGTGGAAGAATATGCAAGAACTTAAGCATATTTTAAGCCCACACATTCCAGTTTTAAGCTTTTATGGTGACATCACCAGCAGTGAGACTTGTTTGGATGGACTCCTGCCTTCAGAAGCAGGTGACTTCAGCTAGGTTTCCTTCTCACTCATAAAGAATTTCTAAAGACCCCAATTCCACTAAATATCTTAAAGCACAGTCAGCTGGGCTGGCTCCTTGGTACCTGAACATAGGCAGCACATCACTGAGGACAGTGAAGTCGGCAGACGACACCTGGTTCAACTGAATGTCATAGACAGAGGGTGCACCAGGGCACCTCTCCAGTTCCAAGGGGGGCACGATGACCTGCTCTCCACGGCTGGTATGCACTCGGACAGGAAAGAGCTTGTTCCACGACCACATCCTCCTGGACTCCACCAGCTGCGCATAGACAGTTGCTCTGTGAGGCACTGCCTCACAGTTTTCCTACATTTGTTAAAAAAACAAAAGAAGAAAAAACAAACCAGCATAAATAGAAAATAAACCCACAGTAATTCTCATTGATCAAAAGAGATTTGTTCCAGGTGCCTGAGTGGCTCAGGCTCAGGCAGTTGAGCGTGAGACTCTTGACTTCAGCTCAGGTCATGATCGCAGGATCTTGGAATCGAGCCCCGTGTGGGGCTACATGCACTGAGCATGGAGCATGCTTAGGATTTTCTCTCTCTCTCTCTCTTTCTCTCTCTCCCCACATCTTGCCCCTCTCCCCTGCTTGTACTCTGTCTCTCTCAAGGGGAGGGAGGGAGAGGGAGAGGGAGAGAGAGAGAGAGAGAGAGAGAGAGAGAGAGAGGGAGGGAGGGAGGGAGGGAGGGAGGGAAGGAGGGAAGTTGGTTGGTTTGTTCCTTGATATCAGGTCAGTTTAGCAGCATCAAATGGTTCAGAACAGTGAACCGTTTTTGGCCTAATGTCCTTGGGAAAGGAAAAAAAGGAACCAGATTTCAAAAAGAATACATGTTAGGCCTAAAATGATTTATGTCAGACAAGTTCCTAGCTACGTGACACTTAAATACTTCAAAAAATAACCCTTAATTGTTATGCTGATTAACTCCCACACCAACTTTGAAGAAAGAGTCCAAGATTTCCTATGAAGCAGTAATTCTGGCACTGGACTCAGAGCTTCTCTTAGGTACAGTTCTTACCCAGAAGCCAGAACCTTCTTTTTTTTTTTTTTAATGTTTTTATTTATTTCTAGGAGAGAGAGAGAGAGAGAGAGACAGCATGAGCAGGGGAGGGTCAGAGAGAGAGGGAGTCATAGACTGAAACAGGCTCCAGGCTCTGAGCTGGCAGTCAGCACACAGCCCGACGCGGGGCTCGAACTCAAGAACCACGAGATCATGACCTAAGCGAAAGCCGGACGCTTAACCGACTAAGCCACCCAGGCGCCCCAAGCCAGAACCTTCTTAATGCACAGCCCAATGGACAAGTGTCTAACCTCAGATGATCTAACCTCCTGGCCTCACTGAGCACTCCCCTTGTTTGGTTTTGGCTGCAATCCCTCATCCAGTTTCCCTCCTACCGCATTCTTTCATCCGACAACCTCTATGTACCAGGCATCGGGGGCCCAGCCATGAAGAAGACACAGGTACTGCTACAGGGAAATGACAGGCACAGGGTTTCTCTACCTCAGTACTAATGACCTCTTGGGCCAGATGATCCTTTGTTGTGGGGGCTGTTTCGCGCATCATACCATGTTTATCAATATCCTTGGCGTCTATCCACAAGGATGCCAACAGCACCGCCATCTCAGTTGTGACACCAAAAATGTCTCCAGGCATGGCCCATGATGAGAAGTACTGTTCTCCCCCTCTGTCTCTTTCAGAGGGCTGAGCTTCCCCTGTTCATCCTTCAGAGAGAACTCCAGACCTGGTCTGGCCCACCTTTCTCTCCCTCCAAAATATTCTCCCCCGAGGGAGCTCAGTCTGTCAATCTTCATTTACTAAATACCACATATCCAAAGACCTTCTGGTTCACTCTATTTGGCTGACCCTCAGATAGCTCAAACTCTGTCTAAACCAAACAACCAACCTTCACCTCTCCCCCTCCTTCCCAGGTTTGGTCCTCCTCCCATCCTCCCATTCAGTAGGGAACACCACCATCCAATCCAGTCACTCATGCCCCAAATGCTGGCATCATCCTCCATACCTCTACATCTAAGTAATTACCAAGTCCTTAACCACCTTCCTCCTCCCCAAGTGTACCTCTTCAGGCCCATTTTCCTGGTCTAAGATGAGGCCCGCCTCAGTCTCAGGGCTTGGATGACCCCAAACACCTTCTAATCAGCCTTCCTACCTCTGCTCTTACACCCCAACTGCTCTCCACCTGCCTGCCTCCATGAATCCAATGTCAATCCCCTCCTGTGGTACCACACTACCTTCTGGAGCACAGTGGCCCATCTCAGTGTGGCTCTGCCTCTCACACAAACTATAATGCCAACAACTCGCACCATACCAGCTCTTCTTCACATCTTTGTGCATGTTGACCTGCTCTACTGAAAATACCCCCATCTGCCAGGCCAACACTTGATTACTCTTCAAGACCAACTCAGCTCAAGCTTCATCGTCCTTGATGCTCCCCATCTTCCCCTACCAGAGTGGGCAGGATCTCACTCCACTGACCATCTGAGCATAATTCCAACTGTACTGTGATAACCTGCTCACCTACCTGCCTGTCTGGGAGTATATCTTCATATTCCTGGTACTCAAAAAGGAGCCCAGCAAAATGAAGGCACTTGATAAATTTACCTTCTCAGATCAATCACTGGGTCATTCACTACCACATGGACTATCTGTCAGATAGGCCAGCAACCTAGTTCCATGACTGTCTCAAGGCAGGAAGAGGGACAAGGTAATGGAAACCTTTGTGTAAAGCCACAACTCTTTCAAGCTGGGAAACAGGGTGGGCAGATGGGGACAGTGATTAGAACAGACAACGGAGGGGCACGTGGGCGGCTCAGTCAGTTAAGCGTCTGATTCTTGGTTTCAGCTCAGGTCATAATCTCATAGTTTGTGGGATGGAGCTGTGCATCAGGCTCCGTGCTGACAGCATGAACCCTGTTTGGGTTTTCTCTCTCTCTCCTCTCCCTCTGTCCCTTCCCCCCAGTTGCTCACTTTCTCTCAAAATAAACAAACATTAAAAAAAAAAGACAATGGATGCCTGGCTGCAAGGTCAATTGAGAAAGGAATCTTCAGATGGCTACCTGCACCTCATAATTCTTAAATGAATTAGAGAAAGACCGATTGGGCAACACTGACGTAATTCTAACATCTTTATTCTCGGTTTCAGGGATTCATCTAGGTGATGGCTTTTGTTTTGTTTTAGCTGACGGTTTTAATGTGGAGAAACAGAAATAATTACTACTAAAATTACTAGAAAAAGATTTCACGTGTTGGAGACAAAGAGACATCTCACACAGTGTGGGGATCTGTGGAACAATCACCGTCACATGCTGACTGTGTAAGGTAGACTATGGCCCCGACTGTCATGAAAGGAGCCACATTCTTCACTGTGGAAACACCAAGAATCCCCAAAGAGGGCCCCAGACTGGGACAGTTGTAGGATCACCTGGATGGTGCCCACACGACAGGTGGCAGGAAAAGAAGCAGACACTCACACCTCCCCAGCTGGCTTTTGCCTCTGGGGAAGTTTATGTCGATAAAAAAAAAACCCAACATCTCTGAGATAACACTTTCAGCATGCCTCCGCCTTTCCCCGAAACTATTACTACCCAAATTCTTTTGCCTGGAATGACTTGGCATTCAAGGCCTTCCACCTGCTCCCTAACTAGCTCACAAGTCTGCTCAGGTGTGGTGTTCTCACTGACCTACCAAGTAGGTCCTCTACCTGGGATACCTCTCCCTCTCCTCAGTGCCTTTCCAAATTCCACCCTCTCTACACATGCCCTTATCTCCTGATCCCAGACCCCATCCACCAATCCTAAAACAAATGTTAGTGGTTTTTCTGTCTGCCTCTCCATTTAGCCTATCCAGTCCTCACTGTCACTGACCAGTGTGGATCTTAGAAACAAGGAGGATGTTTTATATTTCTCCCTGGATGCTAAAACATTTTATAAACAGGTGGCATTCAAAAAATGTTTGCTGAACTGAGTTTAAAGACAGTTTCTTGTCTTTTGACTCTAGCCAATGAAGACCTGATAAAAGATCGAGAAGTCCTAATT
The DNA here is from genome assembly GCF_003009895.1 of Hyaena hyaena. Classification (NCBI taxonomy): domain Eukaryota; kingdom Metazoa; phylum Chordata; class Mammalia; order Carnivora; family Hyaenidae; genus Hyaena; species Hyaena hyaena. The sequence goes on along the minus strand of NW_024080649.1, from coordinate 2,102,890 downwards.
AAGGAGAACCAGAGTCTTACAGGAATCAAGGGTACCCTAAGGTGTACAAAGAAGTACTGAGGGCTCAGGCTGTGCAGAGCACACAGTATCAGTGAGACCTGTATGAGCCAGCTGAGATCACAGCAATATGCTCAAGGGAGGCCCTCGGTTCCCTACCTGCACGAGATGCCTGTGTGCATGTTCATAGGAAGGCAGAGCTCCCTCTCCAATCAGTTCTGTATCAAACAACTCCGTGATCAGGATATTGGCACGGTATGGCATGTCACCATCTAAGAAACATGAGGGAAGAGCCAGAAGCAAGCAGCAATGAGAAAAAATATTTACAACAAATACATGAAAGATAAAAGGCTAACAGATCACTAAAATGAAAACATATACATATACTGAAGAATGCAGTAGTGTCACACAACTAACTTTCCAATGGCTCACCAAAAACCCCATTTTGATATACATATACACATCAAAATACCAGCAATTGATAAGTCTTGCTTAAGAGAATATAGGTATCCACTCTACCACTCTTTCAATTTTTCTGTAAGTTTAATATTGCAAGGGACTTGCAGAACTGATAAGAAAGCTATAAACTCCAAAAAGAAAACCAGGCAAAAATACAAACAGATAATTCAAAATAGAAAACTCAGGGGCGCCTGGGTGGCTCAGTTGGTTAAGTGTTTGACTTCAGCTCAGGTCTTGATCTCACGCTTCGTGGGTTCGAGCCCTACATCAGACTCTGTGCTGACCGGCAGCTCAGAGCCTGGAGCCTGTTTCAGATTCTGTGTCTCCCTCTCTCTCTGACCTTCCCCTGCTCACATTGTCTCTGTCTCTGTCTCTCTCTCAGAAATAAATAAGACATTTAAAAAAATTTTTAAAAAAAGAAAAATCAACCAATCAAATAAATGGAAAATGTTATTATTTTTTTTTTAGAGTAGGCCCCATGCCCAGTGTGGAGTCCAACACAGGGCCTGAACTCCTGACCCTGAGATCAACCAAATGAGATGCTTAACCAAATGAGCCACCCAAGTGCCTCAAAAATGTATCGTTCTTATTAGCAATTGGAGAGATGCAAATTAACAATTAAACCATTAGCATATTAACAAAAATGACTTGAAAAATAAAAAATGCTGCTACCTTTTTTTAAAGTTTATTTTTTATTTATTTATTTTTGAGACAGAGTGACGGAGCACGAATGGTTGAGAGGCACGGAGATGGGGGGAGAGAGAGAAATCTCAAGCAGGCTCCATGCCATCAGCAAGAAGCCCAATGTGGGGCTTAAACCCATGAATCATAAGATCATGACCTGAGCTGAAATCAAGAGTAGGAGACTTAACTGAAGGAGCCACTCTGGTGCCCCTGAATGCTGGTATTTCTAATATTTCCAGGCTGCACAGAGGGAGAGAAAACCAAACCAAGAGAGGTTGTGTGATTCTAATGATACAAGATCCAGGATTCAGAATCCCCAGTTCCTTTCACTAAATCCTCCTTAATTTAGTTTCTTGCTACCAAACAATCCCCCAAGTAATAGTTGTTTTAGAATACTAGGATTAGGGAAGATCTTTTTGCTGAATCTATTACATGAACCTCTATAATGTAATGCAATGTTACTTGTACAATTATGATTTTTAATGAGCCAAGAGACAAAATAAACTTTGAAAGGGGCTATTTATCATAGACAATTAACCGTAAACACTTGTAATGCCACACAAATTCTGACAAAGCCCACTCATCTTCCCTACACAGAAGACAAGTCTCATGGATAACACAAGGAAAGAGAAGCATTTAGGAAGCTCAAAGGAGGGTGTAAGTAGAGAGAGCTTGAACCTGAAGTCATGGAGACCTGGGGCTGGATCCCACTTTCCAGCCTTGAACCCTCAGTGCTGACCATCAGTCACCTAATCTGTAAAACAAGGGTAATGAGATAATGCCCCAGGTGGTGGTGGTAGGACAGCAAAGGTAAAAGCTGTCCACTTTCACTTTCTTTTTTATTTTTAAAAGTTTATTTATTTTGAGAGAGGGAGAGAGTGTGTGCGCACATGCTCAAGAGCAAGGGAGAAGCAGAGAGAGAGGGAGAGAGAGAGAATCCCAAGTAGGCTTTGCGTTCTCAGCACATAGCCCAATGCAGGGCTCCATTCCAGGAACGTGTGAGTTCTTACCTGAGCTGAAATTAAGAGCCAGACGCTCAATCGACTGAGCCACCCAGGTACCCCAAATCTGTCCACTTTCCATGAGTATCCTTGTGCTCAATGGCAGGATGCCATGAAAGGAGGCTGATAAGAAACATTTGTCTCTTGGGAAAGAGACTGCCCTCCTGAGTGGCACTGCCTACCTCTCTGATATCATGCCCAACTCAAACGGAAATGTACTATCTCAAACCGCACCCCGCCCCTACACAGCTACTTCTCCCTCAGTGAGTGGCCCCACCAGTCACACAGCCCTGAAGCCCCAGGAGAGCAGAGACCCTGTCTGCTCTGCTTGCCATTTTACCCCAACGCCTAGAACAATATCTAGCACCCACCAAGAGCCAGCAAATATCAGCTGAATTCTTGGTTGTTTTTTTTTTAAATAATTTATTGTCAAATTGGTTTCCATACAACACCCAACGCTCATCCCAACGAATCTGGCTGAATTCTTGATTCCTCCCTGTCATCTTACATCTAATCAGTCACCAAGCCTGCCAATTCTATTATTCTCCTGAATAACTTTTAAACCAATTTTGTAACTTAAAATGGTTTATTATCCAGTTTGCTTCAAATAAGCAAAGTTTTATGATCCACTGAATCTCAATAAACACTCTTTTTTTTAATAGTTTTTTTTTTTTTAATGTTTTATTTATTTCTAGGAGAGAGAGAGAGACAGCGTGAGCAGGGGAGGGTCAGAGAGAGAGGGAGTCATAGACTGAAACAGGCTCCAGGCTCTGAGCTGGCAGTCAGCACAGAGCCCGACGCGGGGCTCGAACCCACGAACCGCGAGATCATGACCTAAGCGAAAGTCGGACGCTTAACCGACTAAGCCACCCAGGCGCCCCTCAATAAACACTCTTGAAGAGCCCAGTATCTAGCATGTGAGTGCTAACGCGGAGGGCGCAGTGGGAGCCTGAGGAGGGTGGTTTCCCCAGGGCCCTGTATGTCTTTGCCACATGACTAGATGGACAAATGCTGCTTCCCAAGTCAGCTGTGGAGTAACTGGGATCAAACTCACCCACCAACTGTAGTCAACTAGAAAGCTAGATAAAATATATGAAACAAGTGTTTTCAGATGTTGAATAAGCAGCAGCACAATTTGTTCTCTGAGAAACAAAGTGACCCCTGCAACTTCTCTGGCTTTCTGCCAGTAGGTAGTTTCCAGACGCTGTACAAAGAGCACGATGTCAGGCGGACTGTAGCAGTCTTGCTGAGGTAAGAAGACAGCAACAGGAGCGGAGAGCGCAGGTGGCTGGGGCTCAAGGGCGGCCGCCAGCAGGAGGGAGACCAGAGAGGATGTTACACAGAAGTAGACTTCTGAAATATGCACAGGCCCTCCCTGAAGCCCCTTGTTGAATATATTCACATACATAGAAGAGAAGAGTAAAGAAAGCCAGGCAAAGGACGACCATAGAGCTAGAAAGCGAATAATTTCCAGAGCTCACAGAGGACTGAGAAACATTCTAGTTCCAATCAGCCAGCACTAGGCACTAAGCAGAGACCACAGAAAAGCCATGCCATGCTAGTGTGACCTAGGTAGTCTTAAAACAGTGGTTTTCAGGGGCGCCTGGGTGGCTCAGTCAGTTAAGAATCTTGACTTCGGCTCAGGTCACGTTCTTCCGGTCCATGAGTTTGAGCCCCGCATTGGGCTCTGAAACAGCTCAGAGCCTGGGGACTGCTTCATATTTTGTCTCTGTCTCTCTCTGTCCCTCCCCCACTCGCACTCTGTCTCTCTCAAAAATAATAAATATTAAAAAAAAAAAGAGAGAGAACAGTGGTTTTCAACAGGGGGCAATTTTGCCCCCACCTAACCCCAGGACATTTGGCAATGTCTGGAGACACTTCTGGTCGATACAAATGACAGTGGGAGAGTAGGTGCTACTGGTTTCTACTGGCTAGAAGCCAGGGGTAAATATCCTCCAATACACAAGATAGCTCCTCCCAACACAGAATCATCAGGCCCAAAATGTTACTATTGAGAAAACCTGACTTAGAATTATTCTAACCCAGGGTGCCAGGTGACTCAGTCAGTGGAACATGTGGCCCTTGATCTCAGGGCTGTGAGCTCAAGGCCTACATTGGGTGTAGAGATTATTTAAAAATAAAAATCTTAAAAAAATAAATAAAAAATAAAAAACTAAAAAAAAATAAAAATAAAAAAAAATAAAAATAAAATAAAAAACTATTCTAACCCTGGTCCAACAAAGCTTAAAAACAAGCCCCCAAAGGATCAAACTGATCTACTAGTAGCCCAACTACATACCAGCCAAGCCTTTTTTTTAATTAAAAAAACATTATGTTTATTTATTTTCGAGGGGAAGTGAGCAGAGAAGAGGCAGAGAGAGGGACATAGACAATCTGAAGCAGGCTCTTCGCTGACAGCAGAGAGTCCGATGTGGGGCTCGAACTCACAAACCATGAGATCATGATCTGAGCCAAAGTTGGACGCTTAACCGACTGAGCCACTCAGGCAACCCCAAAGTTTTTAAAGGAAGACAATAAACTCTCGCACTCAGCAATGCAAAACTCCCACCATACACAGCATCCAAATAAAAATTACTAGACCTGGAAAGACTGAGGCAGTGGAAGCAGAAGACAAGGATGTTAAAACAGCTAATACAGAGGCACCTGGGTGGCTCAGTTGGTTAAGTGTCTGACTCTTACATTCATTAGATTGAGCCCTGCATCAGGCTCTGCACCGACAGTGTGGAGCCTACTTGAAATTCTCTCCCCCACCCTGTCCCTCTCCAACTTGCTCACACATGTGTGCGTGCTCTGTCTCTCTCAAAATAAACTTTAAGTAATGTCCTCTAAAAAAAAAATAAATTTAAAGACTCCACTAATATAGATATGACAACTATTTAAAAGATCACATAAACAAATAACAATAATGTAAGTTATAAAAAAGAATCAAAGGAAACCTTTAGATATGAAAAATATATGAGAAATAAAAAGTTCACCAGATGTACTTAGCAGATTAGACACCACAAAAGAAAAAACCAGTAAACCTAAAGAGCTAAGAAACTACCATGTCCATCAGTAGGTGAGGGGATGAACAAATTAAATTATGCATGCAGAGAGTGCTACTCAGCAACTCTTTATCCACAGAAGGTGGATGAAACCCAAAAGCATTATGCTACATAAAAGAAAACAGTCATAAAAGAATACACATGGGTGACTTTACTTACCCAAATTTCTAGAAAGGGGGATATGTAATTGACATTGAAGAAAGCAGTCAGTGGGTGCCTAGGATTAGTGATATGGAGGAGAAAGACTATAAAGCATCATGAGGAATCTCTTTGTGCATGATAAAGACATTCTACAGTCTGGAAAGTGGAAGAGGTTACAAGTGTGTTTACATTTGTCCAAACTCATCAAACTATATACTTAAGATAGATAGGACTCATTAAAAGAAATTTTTTTTAATGTTTATTTTTGAGAGGGAGGAAGGGGGGGGAGGGAGAGAGAGAGAGAGAGAGAGAGAGAGAATGCGCTGGGGAGGGGCAGAGAGAGAGGGAGAGACAGAATCTGAAGCAGGTTCCAGGCTCTAACCTATCAGCACAAAGCCTGATGGGGGGCTTGAACTCAGGAACTGTGAGATCATGATCTGAGCCGAAGTCAGACACTCAACCAACTGAGCTACCCAGGTGCCCCAGATGTACTCATTTTATGTAAATATACCTTGATAATGTGATTAAAAAATGTGATGATTTGCACACTCTTTTGTAGGATTCAAAAATAAAGGGGACACTAATCCTTTCTTTTGTGCATGTTTTAGATTCTCCATTTTAAAAAATAATTTTTTGGGGGCACCTGGGTGGCTTAGTCAGTTAAGCGTCTGACTTTCGCGTAGGTCATGATCTCACAGTTCGTGGGTTCGAGCCCCGCGTCGGGCTCTGTGCTGACAGCTCGGAGCCTGGAGCCTGTTTCCAATTCTGTGTCTCCCTCTCTCTCTGACCCTCCCCTGCTCATGCTGTCTCTCTCTCTCTCCTAGAAATAAATAAAACATTAAAAAAATTTTAAATAAAAATAAAAAATAATTTTTTAAATGGGACAAAAATGTTGACCTTTTATAGATTTTTCAATCTAAAATACTGCATTTTAAAAAACTGTGGTGATATCCGTAACCTCACCCCAGAAGCTTCTTTTGCACATCTTTCCACTGTCTCTCCAAGTATCAGTGGCATGTGAAATTTTAGAAGTCTGATTCAAAAATGTCTAGATTATAAAAAAATATTCTGAAAACCTGGAGAGACTGTGCTATACAGGCAAATCTCTCATGTTCAGTGCTGAAGCAGGATGTCAGCACTAAGCAAACCTCTTTCTGCTATCTACTTAGTTTTACTTCCGTCTGATAAAACTCAAATCTCTGAGAGCTGTCACACAGGAATTTCAACTTGCTTAAAGCAAAAGGAAGTTTCATTTGTCTCACCACTGTTGAGCATGATTAGTTCTGGCTTACTCACTGCTGATTTGTTTTCACTAGTAGAGAAGCAAAGTACTTATCTTCAGACCATATGGAGAAGCCCCATGTCTCTGCGATAACCTGAATACATTTATTCCAGATAACCAGAATAAACTTTTTCCTCTCTCCTACAAGAGTGATAAATAAGGCTTTTAAAACAGTATGGTTTTTTTTTTTTTTTTTTTTTTTTTTTTTGAGAGAGAGAGAGAAAGAGAGAGAGTGCACGAGAGAGCACACTATCGGGAGAGGGGCAGAGAGAGAGGGAGAGAGAATTCTAAGCAGGCTCCATGCTGTAAGTGCAGAGTCCCATGAGATCACGACCTGAGCAGAAATCAAGAGTCAGATGCTCAACCAAATGAGCCACCTAGGCATCTCTCAAAACAGTATGTGTTGATCTTACCTGGTCCTACCGTCACCTCAGTGGAATGCTTGTTGATAATCTTAATCTTATCACTGAAGCCATTTTTCTCTACAATCTTCACGGCAGCTTCAGCCATGGGCTTGAAAACCTAGAAATTGGAGCCAAAACCCAAGTAAAAATGAGAAATAAATAACATCCTAACATCCAAGATTAGCACAATATGTCATGATACAGGTTCTAAGGTTTGAAGTAAAAGAGGTCTTCATTACAGAGTTTCCTTCTTAATATATAAAATGTACCTCTGTTACTGTTTGATACAGGCAAAATATTCCTTGAGCTGATTTGATCTAAATAAACAAGACTTCATCTTTGTAACTTAAATAGTTTATTCTCCAAATGTATGTCATGAAAATGAATACAAAGGGAAGGCCATCCGCTGGGTTTAACTTGTGGGAGTTCTATGCTAGGCACACTGGGGAGGCAGGGCTTCCCAGGAAGGTTGCACTACCTAGCAAGAACAGCAGGTGTCAGTGTCAGGCTAGAAGAAAGCAGCAAGGGGATTTGCATCACAAATCCACAACCTGGGGTGTGGGGCTGGACAAGTGTTGTGCTCTCTAGAAGGGAGTGAGACTGTTACTGTATTAGTTGTTAAACAGGCGTTAGCTCAAAACTGTCCCAAATCCCCGATGCTGGCCTAATACAGCCTCTATTTTATGGTATTCGAGGACCTCCATAATATGAAATACCTTATTTACCCCAGCCTTATTCCCCTCCTAATCCACCCCCAACCCATGACTGATGCTCCCGCCACACTGACCTCATTGTGCACTAAGGAAGCCTGTGTCTTCTCTGACCTACCCCCACTTGCCAAGGCAAATCCAACTTTGCAGGACAGCCCCCCTTCTCCAGAAGTCTTCCTGAACCCTTCGCTTATCCCTAAACACGAGCCCCTCCAACTCTTACTTTCTAGCTTGCCCAATTTAGATTGCACGGCTCCAACCACGACAGTGCATAAAACATACAGATGCACATGCGGCCACACCTACAGAGTGGAAATAGAACAAAATGATAAAGTAACTGGTCACAAGGACAAGATTTCCATTTTTCCTAAGTTCCTTTCTGCATTTTTCCTATTTTCTACCATGAACACATACTTCTTTTATTAAAATCAAGGGGGAAATGCTATATTCTTCTGCAAAGGATACATATGTGCTTAGCTAGAAAAAAATCATCCCAATCTGTTTCAAATTATTTCTAGGATCTTGCTTGATATTTTTAGATGTAGTCTGAGGGCCTCAAGACCTCAGTTCTTACCCATCACTTTGCCTCCAACCCAAAGTATCACAAGTTCGTATCATCCCCTCACCCCTCCTGCCTCTCGACATTATCACTCATCTCTTCTGCTGAACCTTCAAGCTCTGAAATTCACAGTCTCCTCCTCAGCCACAGGGGCCTCAAGATCTCTCCCAAAACACATTTTTCTGGAATGGCCCATGAAGTTGACTTCCCAACATCATTCTGTGTACTCCCCTGCCCCTTCGGTCAGTTTAGGGGACTGACCTTCCAAGTGGTACACCTGTCTGTGTACCAAATCTCTCAGGCCAGGTCACTGAGGTAAGTTAAACAGGACTGAATTTTATTCGCCAAAGATACCCAAGGAGAGGTTTGCTAGAAATTCCTGAGTTCTTGCTCTTACAAAGAAGGAAGGAAAGTGAGGTCCTACAAGGACCATGCTTTATTCTCAAAGCATTTGCCACAGAAATCACTGTAACTAATACACCTTCCCAAAATATTCGTCACTTTTCAAATGTATTAAAAGAGAAGTTTAGAGTTATCGTCTAATTCCTTTATTCTGTCTACTCCTCAACCCTATTTCCCTGAAAATACCACCTAAAGGTCACCTCCTAGCTACCAACCCAACAGCTCTCTCTTGGTCCTCATCCTACTCAACGGCTACATCAGTGCTGTCTAATACAATGACCACATGCATTTAAATAGAAGTTGATTAAGACGGAGTGAAATTTAAAAATTCAGTTCCTCATATTAGTCATACTGCATGTGCTCAGCAGCCATATGTGGCTAGGCACCACTATATTGGCCAGCATAGCTACAGAAACTACTCAGCATTACAGAAAGTTCTATATGACAATGCTGGGCTATAACATCCACACTGGCTGACCCCTTCCTTTTTCCCACAACATGCAACCTTGGCTTCTACCTCTGCCTTCTAGGGTCTCTTTGTGTCTTTCTGAACTTGACTTTACTAGCCACTCTTCCTCTCAGAGGCATGTCTCCAGCTCTGCCCTTCTCATTTTACTCTCTCCTTGAACAATCTTTTACAGTGCCAACTTCACCTGTCACATCTGCAAATGAGTTTGCAAATCCGCCTGTACATGCCACTCTCTAAAGGTTCAGACGCTCATCTCCAGAGACCAGCAGGTTCTCACTCATAGTGTTCTAGACCTGTCTTTCCAGTTGTACAGCTCAAGCAGAGTTGAAAACCACAGGGCAGTCCAGCCAGAATGGAGTCCAGAGGTTCAAAAGATGGTCACTAAAGTAAAAGCTGGGAGGCTACCATAAGATGTCAAAAGCCAAACAGAGATAATCTGAGAAGCACAGACCAGTGCATCAAGAGAGAAATCAGAAATCCAAGTAACTGAGATGGGAATATACAGAAAAACCCAAGAGCACAATCCTACCAATTATGCCAGAAAACATGTTCTCACCATAAATATATATACGTATATACACATATACACACATCCTTTCCCATCAAAGATAACTCTGTAGAGTGAGTACCTTAATTAGGAACCAAAAGACCAAGTCTCCAGGTCTAGCTCTCCTATTTATTAATTGTGGGATTAAGTCTTTAGCTTCTCTGAGTCTTAGTTTCTTCATTTGTAAAGTAAGGATAATAAAATTTACTTGAGGCTAACTAAGGTAATTATCCTAAAACAAATTTCTTTGTATCTGTTTAAAAATCTTGATGATGGAGGTGCCTGGATTGCTCAATTGGTTAAGCATCTGACTTTTGATTTTGGCTCAGGTCATGATCTCACAGTGTTTAAGACAGAGCCCTACATCAGGCTCCGTGATGGGTGTGGAGGCTGCTTGGGATGCTCTCTCTCCCTTTCCCTCACTCCTGCTCATATTCTCACTCTTTCTCTCTCTATTCTCTCAAAAAAAAAAAAAAAATCTTGATGACACCCTAGTAGACCAAGAAATGACTCTTCATCTTTTTATGAAGTCCTCAAACAAGTGCAAAGAGTCACACACACACACACACACACACACACACACACACACACACACACACATCTCTCTCAGGACTTCCATGGAGACCTGAAGCCTACTATTTTTTAAGATTTTTAAAAATGTTTATTTACATTTGAGAGACAGGGTGCATACAGGGGAGTGACAGAGAGAGAGAGGGAGACAGAATCTGTAGCAGGTTCTGGGGCTCAAACTCATCAGCAGTGAGATCATGACCTGAGCTGAAGTCAGACACTTAACCGACTGAGCCACCCAAGTGGCCCTGAAGCCCATTATTCTTATATCGGGTTAAGAACAAGTAACTCAAGATGTTGGCGTTAGAAGTCTTTACTGTAGCACTCAGGTCCTTCACGGTGTGGCTACAATCTACCTTTCTGGATTTCTACCCTGACACTTGACTCTAGATGATACCACACGTATTCCCTCAACCTAAAATGCCCACCTTTCTAGACCATGGGCATGAGGGCCACACTATAGAGAAGGAGTGGTGAGGCGCTGGAAGGAGTCTGAGTAGAATACCCAGACTGCTGTCTCCAGACTTTATGTGAGAAAGCAAAAATCTTCTATCTTGTTTAAGCCACTGTTATTTTGGGACTTTGTTATTCACAACTCAATCACCATACAAACCAAATCTTGTCGGAAAAAGTGTTCACATATATGCCACCCTTTCCCTAAAGCTGGGAAGAAAATATGCCAAAATTTCAACAATAGTTAACTTTGTGTTAACACGCTACTTTTATTTTATGTTTACCATATTTCCTATAGTGGAATGCGTTATTTACATTATCAGCAAAACAATACATGTTTAATGTTACGATAAAGGAATGAAATGACAGACTGCCCAACTACTGACAAACGCAGTAAGAGAGCAAGCTCTGTGGGGACATTTAAACTAGCAGGTCTCAACCTTGGTGCACAGTCAAAACTCCCAACACCCAGGCCACAGCCCAGAATAATTAAATTAAAACTGGCTCAGTGTAGCAGGGTGGGGAGGCAGGGAAGGCAGTTAGCCATCAGTATTTTCTGAAGCTATTTAAGTACTTAAGTGATTCTGACATCAGGCCAAGGCTGAGAACCACTGTTTTCAGAGGAGAAAAGGAGCCCATGGAGTAAGGAAACATGTCTGATTCATCTCCATATCCTTAGAACCTGGCCCTATGCCTGAAATAGAGTGAGCACTCCATGAGCATTTGTAAACAAATGGATAGGCAAGATGCAAGACAGACCTTCCACACAAGACACAGGACACATATCTGGAGAGTATGGCTCACCTCAATGGCATAGCAGAAGTCAGCTCCTGCTGTGACCGCCATCATTGACAAGAGTCCCGTGCCAGTGCCGATGTCAAGAACCAAGGCCTTCTGTCCTCTGTCCTTCACCCTGCTCACAGCAGCCCGGATACCCTGGTAATATTTTATATTCTAAGAGAAAAGGAGAAACAGCTATCACTTCATACCAGTTACTATAAATAAACCAAGGATACAGTGAAGTGTGGAGGTCAGGCTGGCTCCATGGCTTTCTGGCCTCTCAAGGAACAGCACTGGCTAGCTGAGTAAAGCAGGGCTTGAGAGACTCCAAAAGCACTGGGTCAGCCTCTCACCCTTTATTTGGTGATTGTCCCTCCCCTCCACAACCACTCTTCTGTACTCTGCTTAGAGGGGCTGGGGCTCTGCCAACAACCTTCTCCTTTTCCAGCTATTAGGTAAGGATAACAGGGGAACTACAGGGCGGCTGGCTGGTAGGAGGCAGAAAACTTGTTCCTTCCCAAATGGCTGCTGCTCTCATCAGGGTTCTCCCAGAAGTGGCAGCCAGTTCCAGATGCCAACTCCTCCCCAGCTCCTCTCCATACTCTCATCTCCGGCCACCTTGGGCACCTCAGAGACAAGAGCGGCACTCAAGCAGCTGTCCCTCTCGGAGAGCTGAGCACCGGTTCCACAGGACCTCTCCTCCATGCTTCCAGGCTCACGAATCCCACTCGGCTGTGGCATCAGCCCTAGGCAAGTTAGCTGCTTCCTGCGATTACCACCACTACGTAACCCTGGTGCCCCCATTTGCTTCCCAGGCCTCCCACATCTGTGTTACCAATTCCCCCTGTGAAACTCCCTCTGTTCAAATAGTACCATGGCTTTGGGTTTCCTTACTGGACCCTAATTCACACGGGTTCCTTGTCTCAAAAAATAATCCCCTCCTCAGGAAATCATTTGTTTTTAGTTCAGGTCTTTAGTAGCTGACACATATACATTTTCCACCAGAAACAGTTTGGCTCCATAGGTACCCTGACCCTTCTGTTTAAAGCAACTAATGACAGGGAAAACACTTGCAAATCTTTTAAAATGCACGAATGAGCTGGCAAGCTGGGAAGAAACATTAAGAGGCCAGACTCCTGGAAGTGGATTCCCCTCAGTCGAGCCTTAAGGTAACTGCCCAACAGGGTGACACCCTGATCACAGCCTGTGAGGGACCCAGAGCCATGGCACACAGCTAAGCTTGAGCCCAGATTCCAAACTCACAGAAATGGTGAGATAATAATAACCCTTTTCAGCCATTAAATTCTGGGATAATTTGCTATGCAGCAGAACATAATTAATACAGGACTGGTATTAAAAGGGCAATATTCTCTGACGTGAGTACATCAAATTAGAGATCTCAATAACAAAAATATAACTAAAGAAAAAGAAAATTTCAAACATTGAGAAATTCTAAACTCACAGGTAAAAAACTGAATCAAAAGAAAATTAGAAAATCTAGAAATGAACGTTTTAAAATTATATATCAAAACTCAGGGCGTAGCCATATTTAGAAGCAATATTTAAAAAGAAATGTATTATAAAAGACAAGAGATAAGGTAAGCATCTGCCTCAAAAAATGAGAAAGAGGACTATAATATAATTTCTAAATCAGCAAATAAAAATAATAAAGCACAAAAATTAATGAACTAGGAAACAAATATACAGATTTTATAGAAATTTTTTATAAAAATTCGTTATTTCAAAAATCTAGTAAAATCGATGAGCTTCTGATAAATCAAAAAACAAAAGGCAGAAAAAGAAGTAACCAAAAACTGGGAATAAAGGGTTAGGGGCGTGGAGCATGATATCACTATATATGCTGCCAATATGAGAGAGATTAAAGATTATGAACAACTTTTAACAAATATAGTTTTAAGGGCAGCTGGGTGGCTCAGTTAGGCATCTCTTGATCTCACATTTCATGAGATTGTGCCCACATTGGGCTCTGTGCTATCAGCTTGGAGTCTGCTTGAGATTCTCTTTCTCTCTGCCCCTCTCCTTTGCGCATGCACATGCTCTCTCCCTCTCTCTCAAAATAAACAAATATTTTAAAAAAACTTAGAGGGGCACCTGGGTGGCTCCGTTGGTTGAGCAACTGACTTCAGCTCAGGTCATGATCTCGCAGCTCTTTTTTTTTTTTTTTTAAATATTTTTATTTATTTCTAGGAGAGAGAGAGAGACAGCATGAGCAGGGGAGGGTCAGAGAGAGAGGGAGTCACAGACTGAAACAGGCTCCAGGCTCTGAGCTGGCACTCAGCACAGGGCCCGACGCGGGGCTCGAACCCACGAACCGCGAGATCATGACCTAAGCAAAGTCAGACGCTTAACCGACTAAGCCACCCAGGCGCCCCTCTCGCAGCTCTTGAGTTTGGGTCCTGCAGCAGGCTCTGTGCTGACAACTTAGAGCCTGGAGCTGCTTTAGATTCTGTGCCTCCCTCTCTCTCTGTCCCTCCCCCACAAGCGTGTGCACTTCTGCGCGCGCGACCTCTCTCTCTCAAAAATAAATAAACACTAAAAAAATAAAAATAAAAATAAATAAGAGAAAACCTTGGCAAAGGGGGAGCATCTAGGTTGAGTGTGGGACTTCTGACCTTAGCCCATGTCATTATCACATGGTTCATCAGTCTGAGCCCTACACTGGACTATGCACTGTTGGTGCAGAGCCTGCTTGGGATTCTGTCTCTCCTTCTCTCTGCCCCTTCCTGCTTGTGCTCTCTCTAAAAATAAATAAATAAACTTAAAAACAAAACAAAACCTTTGGCAAAGGGAAAGATTTTTTAAATAAGAGACAAAAAGTACCAGCCAATAAAGATTAAAAAATAAATCTTGACATTAAATTTAAGAACCTGAAGTTATCTGGGGCGCCTGGGTGGCTTAGTCGG